>NW_027192204.1:260476-270895 GCF_041956535.1 Calcarisporiella thermophila
AATATTAATGTATATTCCCTCTTTAGGCTTAAACTTTTGTAGTCTGTTCATTCAATGGATTAATTTTGACTATGTAATGTTAACAATATTGTGGCAATAGAGGTTATTAAGACCAAATATATCACATCATTTATATCACATCAGCCTCATATTTCAATATAAAAATCTGGCATCTGTCGCGTTATACATAATTTATCTACAGTTGTAACCATGGTTAAAAGATGTCACAGAATTCAGAAACGAATATAACGCCATCAGAATATGGAAATATGGAGGGAAAGCTGAGAAAGCGAGCCATGGAAGAAAAAAACTGTGATCCAGATTCAAAGAAGTGTAAAAATACATACAAGGAGCTTGATCCTCTTATTCACGTTTTCAAGTCACTCTGCACTGTATACACATTCTGCTCAACGAGAAAGCATATACCTGTGACGTTCAACACAATTAAATCATCGGTGGAAAATCTTATAAAGAGGTAAATAATAATTACCAAGCAATAATTTGTGCAAGGCCATCCTAAATACTATTATATATTTATATTTAGAGAATTTACATTAAATGATCTTTTTGCGATTAAAAGCCTTATCCCTGACTTGATCTCTGTTGAATTTACTAACACTGAACAAATACGTTTGAGACGAGATGGCATTTTAAATCACACCGACCCCTTTGAACCGAAATTTGCTTGCGACTCGAACCACAACTCAGAACTCCTTATTGAATTCCTTGATATAAAAAATGATTCGAGTGCGAAATCGAAGTATAATATGGTTCCAACATTGTTGAAATCACACGATTTTAAACAATTAACATTGTCTTAATTAAGAAAAAAAAATATAGGTGGCATCAAAGATACTACCAGATTAATGAAAATAATCGAGCGCCGTAACAGGTTATTTCACGATGCAGTCGAGCAATTTTATGATCGATGTATAAAGGAGGTATTTATATTGAGATATTACCTTTATATTTATTATTTATTCATTATTTCTACCCCAGGAAAGAGAGCCGGTTGATCTATTACGAACTTCCATAGATGCTTTATTGCCATCATTCCCAGAAATCTTAGCAGACAAGGACCCTTTGGAGGAATCGGAAATACCTAGCACAACTGCACTTGAGATTGTTTTTGAAGAGCTGCTTCGAAGTGAATTATATACCAACCAAATAGTGCCAAACGGAAGACGTTTTTTTCCTTGTAAATCTGCGGAGTATGGTTAGTATTCCTTCTTGTTTAATTATTTGCAATATGTATATACGTCATAATAAATGTAGGGGAGCTTGATTCCACCATCTCAGAAGAGCTCTTGGAAGTAATCAAAAGGACTAGAGGAATTTCAAGACTATATTCGCATCAAGCAAAGGCAATCTGTGATTTAAAGGTCAACATATACATGGATTATTTCATGTAGTTAATAATCTTATCAATTTTACTCACTGCAGAATAGCAATGTTATTGTATCCACCGCTACAGCCAGGTAACTGCCTATTTTTCAAAGCTGACCTTTTTGTTTTGATATGCTAAATATGTTTATTCAATGTTGAAGTGGAAAATCTCTAGTGTACAATCTGCCTGTTTTAAATGCTCTACTTTTGGATCCAACCATCCGAGCACTTTATATTTTTCCTACTAAGGCTTTAGCGCAAGATCAGAAACGGTGCCTAGAAGAGCTCTTATTCGACTGCTCTAATTTGCGCAATATCAAAGTAATGTTATTTGCTATTATTTTAAAGTCTCAAATTTTAATTCTCTTTAAAGATCGCATGTTTGGATGGAGATACGGAATACTCCTTTCGTCGTGATATATGTGATGAAGCTAACATAATATTTACAAATCCCGGTATTTCGAATTAATTACAATATATATTAGCTATACAAAATTTTCTTAGTATTAATATCATTTACATATTTCAATAGATATGCTCCATGCTTGGTTTTTGCCTAATTGGAAGCGCTGGCATAGTTTTTTCTTAAATTTGAAATTTGTTATTTTAGATGGTAAATGATCTATACCCTTCAAGGTTTTGCGTTAATTTGTGATACTAAAAATATATTACAACAGAACTTCATGTATACACGGGACTATTTGGATCACACTGTGCAATGATTATGCGAAGATTAATTCGAATCTGCTCATCTCTGGGAAGCAAAGACGACATAAGATTTATATCTTGCAGTGCTACAATTACTAAACCATTGGAAGTAAATGTCAAGTTCTTAGTTTTGCAACACAGCCTATTTTATAATCTCTATCCGTCAATAGCATATGCAGTTATTGTTGGGAATTGAAAATATTTCCCTTACTTCCATCGATGGATCACCGTGTGGTCAAAAGGTAAAATTTATATTGAATTCCAAAACGAATCTTAACAATATTCTTTTATAGCAATTCATACTTTGGAACCCGCCATACATTGATGAGAAAAACACTAGCCTTGGTCGTCGTAGTTCTATTATGGAGACTTCTCTTTTGCTAGAATTTTTAATCTCTCGAGGCATCCGAACAATAGTATTCTGCAAGGTATATTGCTTGTTAATCTTTTTTTTTTTCAGAATATCTCGCCAAGCCTTTTTTTTTGTTCTATAGGTCAGAGCTACTTGTGAGTTGTTATTAAGACAAATAAAATCAAACTTACAATCCGGGAAAAACAGTCGATTATTGAACCGTGTCATGTCCTACCGCGCTGGGTACACCCCACAAGTAAGCGAGTTCATAATATATCTTTTTAACATGGAGTATTGATTTCAAATGATTTTAATAGGATCGAAGAATGATTGAAAGAAAAATGTTTAAAGGCGATTTGCTTGGCATAGTTGCAACTTCAGCTCTTGAACTAGGAATTGATTTGGGTTCATTAGGTTAGTCCAATATATATATTGCTTTTGTTATACGCATTTAATTAGAATGTTTGATTTTAGATGCTGTAATTATGCTTGGTGTTCCCTGGTCTATTTCATCAATGTGGCAGCAGTCTGGCCGCGCTGGGCGCCGTCAGCAAATGTCCCTTACTATTTTAGTGGCAGACTCTGGCTCTCCTTTAGATCAGCACTACATGAGAAACCCTGATGATCTTTTCCAGAAGCCTCATGAAAATGCTGGCGTTGATACCCAAAATTCTTTAGTACTCGAGGCACACTTGCAATGTGCAGCAAGCGAAGTTCCCATTACTCTTCCATCTGACACTCAATTTTTTGGTGGAAAACTGCAGGAGATTTGCGAAGATAAACTTTTGAGGGATATAGATGGGGTAAATATAACCTGTTACCGTTTTGGCTATGTTTTTTATATTGTTATCTGATTTATATAGAGTTACCGGACTCATCCAAAATTCAAACCCTATCCATCCAAACACGTAGCCATCAGAAATATTGAAGAAGATTCCTTTTTTGTTATTGATACTGAACACAACAAAATCCTAGAGGTAGCAGATGCATATCTTTAGCGTCTTTTCTGTTTGAGCTCTTTAATGAAATAATTCTAATTGTTTCTATATTTAACTAAAGGAAATTGAATTGTCGAGGGCAGTATTTACAGTATATGAAGGTACAGATTATGTTGTGCTATATATCTCTCGGAATATATTGATATAATTATAAACTTCAGGCGCAGTTTTTCTTCATCAAGGAAGAGCCTATCTTGTTATCGAACTAAACACCTTTGGAAGATATGCTAAAGTTCGTGCAACAAACGTCGATTGGAGGACTAGACCTAGAGATTATACAGATGTTGATATAGTAGCCACGAAACAAACTATCTGTTTATCCCCTATAAAAAAAGCGTTTGCTTGCTATGGTCAAATCCGCGGTAATCACTAGTTTGGCTGCATTGTCATTCCTTAACTGATATTTTTGAACACTATGACTTTTTAGTTACAACCAAGGTATTTGGATATTTTCGTATCGATCGCAATAATCAAATCCTGGAATCAGTCGATATTGATATCACCCCCATTGAGATCTCAACATTTGGCTGGTGGATTGATGTTAACCCCAGCGTATTGGAGCAAATTCGTATGCTGGATGTCAGTACCGAAGCAGCAATACATGCAGCCTCACATATTCTCCTCTCTCTATTACCGAGTTACACTGGATCACACTCGGGAGATGTTAAAACGGAGTGCAAGTCCCCTTTGGCCAAACGACCTAGGCCTCCAAGGTAAACTCTAATATAAGTTCTATTGTAATTATTATTAAAGTGGAAAGGGTCATTTTTCTTGGATGCTTCAGAATAATTTTATACGATGCACAAGGCAATGGCTCAGGAATAGCCGCCAAAGCCTTCGATCACATTAAGGATCTATTGAAAAAAGCACACCAAGTAGTCGTAAGTTGTTCCTGCATAGACGGATGCCCTAAGTGTAAGTGTTAGCATTTGTAAAATAGCTTAATGCTTATATTTTTAAAAATATAATTAGGCATCAATATACCAAATTGCAAAGAGTTCAATTCCATGTGTAACAAAGAAGGTGCGAGAATCATATTGGATTCATTCGTAGATTAATATTTTATTACGGCTGGATACAAAATAAACATAGTTACATTGTCATGACATTCATACAATATTTTATATACAAATGCTATTCAACAAATTTAAGCCTTATTTTTCGCAGACATTGCATTAAGAGCACTGCCTGCTTTAAACCATTCAAACTGACCCTTATTTATAGTATGCTTCACTGGGATGTCAATAGTATGGCCATCTTGTTTTTTAAGTCGGAGAGTAAGCGGTTTACCTTCTGCAAATTCATTAAGTCCGATGATTGAAACACGGTCTGACGGCCCAATCTTATCGTAATCGGCTGGGTTGGCAAAAGTAAGAGGAAGCACGCCTTGCTTTTTCAAATTTGTTTCATGAATGCGCGCAAATGATTTGGTTACGACTGCAATGCCACCAAGATGGCGAACTTCCAAAGCAGCATGCTCACGAGATGAGCCCTCCCCGTAGTTGTCATCCCCAATAACTACCCATTGTATGCCACGCTTTTTGTAGTCACGAGCTACAGCAGGGACGGCATCATATTGGTTGGTGAAAACATTTTTGACTCTGTTGGCCTCATCATTTTCAATGTTTATGGCACCAATAAGCAAATTATTGCTAATATTGTCGAGGTGTCCACGGTACTTGAGCCACGGACCAGCCATGGAAATATGATCGGTAGTACATTTACCCTTAACTTTGATTAGAATGGGAAGATCCTGGGGATCTTTGCCATCCCATTTAGCAAACGGCTGGAGAAACTGAAGCCGATTGGAATTGGGGGAAACTGCAACTTGAACAGATGAACGATCTTGTGGTGGTGCCTGATAGGTATTTTGTCCGGGATCGAAACCACGAGGAGGGAGCTCTTCGCCTGATGGCTCTTTAAATTGGAAAGTTTTACCATTTGAATCGACAAGAGTGTCTGTCATGGGATTAAATCGCAAATCGCCTGCAAAAACCATAGCAGTAACTAAATCAGGAGAAGCCACGAAGGCATGCGTAGCTGGGTTAGCATCGTTACGTCCTGTAAAATTGCGGTTGTAAGATGTAATAATTGAATTTTTTTCGCCTTTCTTCACATCACGACGATCCCATTGGCCGATGCATGGTCCACAAGCGTTAGCGAGCACAATGCCACCTGCCTTCTCGAAGATCTCCAGCTGGCCATCGCGTTCGATGGTTGCACGCACTTGCTCTGAACCAGGGGTAACTGTGAATTGAGATTTAACTTTGAGCCCTTTGTCCAATGCCTGCTCTGCGATATTGGCGGAACGGGACAGATCCTCGTAGGAAGAATTCTATATATATTCAGACTATTAGTGTGTTGAAAGCAATTTACATTTAAAATAAATAATACCGTGCATGAACCAATTAAACCAACTTTGAGCTCGGAAGGCCAGTTGTTCTTCTCAACTGCGTATTTAAATTTGCTAAGAGGCGTAGCAAGATCAGGAGTAAAAGGCCCATTGACATGGGGCTCCAGCTCAGAAAGATTAATTTCTATGAGCTGATCGTATTCGGCACCTTTATCTGCACTAAGATTGTGAGAGAAAGATTCCGCCAGTGATGCAATTTCAGGACGCTTCGTGGCACGTAAATAGTCTCCCATACGTTTGCTGAATGGGAAAAGAGAAGTGGTAGCGCCAATCTCGGCACCCATATTACATATCGTGGCCATTCCCGTACAGGATATAGAATCGACACCAGGGCCAAAGTATTCAACAATAGCTCCAGTGCCACCTTTGACTGTGAGGATACCAGCTACCTTCAAAATAATGTCTGAAAGAAAGTACGCTTTAACTAATCTATAAATTGATATTAAAAAAAAACACTACCTTTTGGAGCAGTCCAGCCAGAAAGTTTACCGGTTAATTTTACACCTATAGTCTTGGGACATTTGAGCTCCCATGGGATATCTGCCATAACATCAACCGCATCAGCACCACCAACTCCAACAGCAACCATACCCAGCCCACCGGCATTAGGTGTGTGTGAGTCAGTGCCGATCATGAGCCCACCGGGGAAGGCGTAATTTTCGAGAATAATTTGATGGATAATACCTGATCCTGGCTTCCAAAATCCGATTCCATATTTGGCACATGAGGTTTGAAGAAATTCATAAACTAATAGAATGAAGATTCAGCTTCTTCAAAAATATAAATATTAGGTGATTAACATACCTTCTCGGTTAATGTCAATAGCGCGTGCAAGATCTTTTGCACTGCCGACTTGCGCTTCTATTAGATGATCACAGTGTACTGTAGTAGGAACTGCGACGGTAGGAAGCCCGGCAGACATGAACTGGAGCAGAGCCATTTGTGCGGTAGCATCCTAGGGTACAATTGTTTAAAATACATATTATAATTCTAAAAACTCCAATATATCACCTGACAGGCGACTCGATCAGGGCGCAATTTAAGGTACGATTTCCCACGTTCAATTTCTTGCCCGTGAGCATCATCTAAGTGACCGTACACTATCTTCTCGGAGAGCGTGAGAGGGCGGTTAAGGCTTCAAATTGATACTTGAATTATTAGAAATGATTCGAAATTCACGTGAATTAGCAATTTAAATACCGTTTCTTAATAATTTCAATATTATCCTGAATCCGCTGGTAATTTATGTATTTATCTTTTTCAAAATTGGACATAGCGACATTTTTATGGTTTACTGAGCCTACTACTTGAGCAAAATGGCGAGCAGTTATTCTTTGGGATAATTCCGGTATCAGAGCCTTCTATTAGTTATATTGGAATGAGAATAGAATTAAACTATAATAAATAGAATAATAGAATTGTGCTACCCTAGTGGCTCTAAAAAAGTTGACTGAGAACATTATGCTAGTCTATCTTAATGAATAGCAATAAAAAAAAGTAGAGAGCGAGGATAAAGCTGTTATCATTGGAGAGGAACTAGCATGGAAACGAAAAAAAATAGCCGCGACAAGGGTAAAATTTAAGTATCCATTGGTGGCTTCGCTACTTTCAGAACTTGCATAATTCCATTACGTGTCGAAAGTGATGGAAGATATTGCCTCTCTTACACTTGCCACATAATCTCCAAAAGCTAAAAAAATATCTAACGCGGCTCCCGCATATACACGTTAGTTTATACTCCCTACTTATTATGGCTACAGCACCTCTCACAGACCGGATGATCGCACTGGTCAAGGTACATTATAGTAACTATGAATTTTAGATGACGAGATGTTTATATAATCATATTATCATTGAACTCTGAAATCTACCACAAAATCAAAACAGCACTCGCAATTCATCTGGTGGGTCGGCCATGTGATAACGCTTATAACTGCGCTTTTCTACTATCTTAGCGTGATGACCTTCCGTCCCAATCCAACCTATTATTATCGCGCGTATTTAGCATCCTTGGTTAGTTACTTTGTAGTAGTCTACCATTCATATAAGGTAAGCTAGACATTTAATAGAGATGGTGAAAAATGAACCTAATCACTGACTTACATATTAGGTACCTCAATTCAACCTGTCGTTTGCGCGACGATTTCTCGCCGATGAAAACGTCCAATATTTATTTTTAGCTTTTTATTGGTACAGCACATCTCCAATTTTTGGTATGGAATGGAAATAGTTCATTATATGTTGTTTTTTAATAGAACTAATTTTTCCGTTTAGTTACTCTTATTCCTTTTGCCACTTTTTCCGTCTTCCACACACTGGGTTACATCCGCTCCAATGTATTACCCACTTTCTTCCCTTCACTCATTTCTAATCGCACTTCCGCTGGCCCTAATACTGCTCAAACGGCTAACTTTCCAAGTTGGCTTGTTCAAGCAATCAAACAGCTAACTGATAAGCACTATGCTCCTGCAATGCGTTTCGTAGCTGTGGTTGAAGTGTGCCTTATTATGGGAACTCTGATACTCGGTGCGATCACTTTCCAGACGTCCTTCCTTGCACCAATACTTTATGCTCACTTCTTACGTCTACGATATTTCATGAATCCTTATGTGCGCAATACTTTTCACGAAGTTGGCGCGCACCTTGATAAATTACTTCTACCGCCTACCGCAGATCCCAGAATCCCCCCAGTGATTGGTAAAATATATTCACAAGCCAAAACCCTGATTGTTCGATATGCACAGAGTGCTATTCAACAACCACAGAATCAATCACAACCCGGTCGGTAACTTATTAATATTTTACCGAATTGCTTTTGCTAAGAGTTGTGTTTCTTTCAAGGGTTATTTTGCAGAAATAAACAGGATATATGTATGATGTAATAAATGAGACAATTCACTTAAAAGAAGCAAATTATATGTTGGAGATAAAAATCAAAATAATATTGACACCGGCTATATATAGAAATAAAATATTCTTGATATTTGCCATTGAAATAGTATAGCGGCCTAGATACCATTTAGCATTGAAATCAAGAAAATATTATTTGAAATTAATTTTAAAAATATGCGCGATTAGCTCAGTTCTTGAGGCTATTGCTGCTCAAGTCCATGAAAACAATTGTCACAAACACGATGGTACATAGAAGTTTGGAGACCAGATGGGGGCGCCGTAGGATCATGTACAATCTGATCTGGACGTAGCAACATCTTTGAGGAGGAACATTTATCACAAATAACGCGACCACATCGACTAAGAATAAAAGGGATTATCTAGCACATGTTAGCCCGTAAATTAAACAGTAGAAAAGTTACCGGCAATGGTGACGTCTCAACCACAAATTAAATTTTCGTGTGCATAAACGGCACTCGTGCACATTATGATCAGATTCCCATACTTTATTTCCTGACACAAGCGAAGTGTCACTTGAAACTGCATCGTTCACACGAGCTGAGCTGGTATCCTCTAATACAGTTGAATTCTGAGCTGTATTACCATCCTCATTTGGACGAATTCCATAATTTGTCGCTTCTAGGGAAGACCTCACGAAGGAAGTAGAGATATTAAGATTTTCATTGCTTTGAGCAGAAGACTCTTCAAAATGTATTGTAAACCTCGGCGACGATGATGGGTTGATCGAATTAGTTGATCTTCGTGATAATTCTTGACTTGAAGAGAAGGAATTTCGGTTCTGGCGGTGGAAATTCTCGGGTTGAACTCCGTCTGAAACGGTATATCCAGTGCTTGATGACCATGGATTGCCTAATAATTCTTCTTGGCCAATTGCTGAGGGTAGAGCAATTGTATTCGCTGCAGAAGAAAATTCTGATGCTTGATGATCATGCTGTAAGTCCTCTCTGTATACATCTTGGGAACTATTCACAGGATTCTCAGTAGCCAGATTCCCTTGTACTAATAGTTGTTCAAATAAAAGTTTAATAAAAGAGCTTTGCAAAAAATATATCAACAAATTAGCGAATTACCAGCATCAATGAATCCTTGGCTAGGTAGCCCCTCAATTTCATCCGGAATGCTCATTTGTTTCTTCAATACTCGGAACCAACGCCGTCTTCGCACCCAGTTTCCTCCAGAGCTAGGTTGGTGTGGTGACCACATTTTATCAGGATCTTCAAAATTTTTTGAATACTGCCACCCATCAATGCCTGCACGAGGATATTTGTAATCAATTTCCCAGTCCGATAACCAGAACCAAGAGAGTGAGGAAGTAGAAGAGGAATGTGATGGCAATTGCACATCTTCACGGCGGCATGGTTTCCCTGAGGGATGAAGGGACCATGGGCCCCTGGAGTCTTGTTTTGTGAGAGCAGAAGCTGTAAATTTGGGCTGACCCAGTGCTAGCGGAAAGGAGGAAATAGATCGTTGATTCTCGTGTACAAATATAATAGCAGTATTGTGTAATTTTATAAGAGTATACGGTTCATCAGCTGGCCCGAGGAAATCAATTTGGTTATCTGTTAAAGTACATATCTTAAAAATTCTAGAGAAATCTAATAATAAAATGATATGAGCTTACCTTTTTGATTCAGTTTCTTTTTACCCTT
>NW_027192204.1:272522-305025 GCF_041956535.1 Calcarisporiella thermophila
CTGAGTATCATTAAAGTTAACACCTTGTATTATGAGCTCACGCACACGAACTGCATCTCCTTCTACACAAGCATCATATAAATCATTATCATGTCGTTGTAATGAGCCTTCTTCCTGTGAGCCACGTAGAGAAAAAAAGGGTGAGAGTCAGCTAAAAGAGATTAGTGGTGAAGGACGAACTTGATTGAGATGTTCATTGCCATAATAGGGGTGCGATTCACCTGGGATAGGTGGTGTAACGAACTCCGGAATGACTGGAGGCGTACTAATGATGGCTGAAGTGTTGTTATTAGCTGAGATGGTTTTAAAATCTGTTGACATTTGATCAAGATCAAAAGTGGGAGCGGATTTGATCTAAGATCTAGGGGCTAACAATATTTAGAGAAAAAAAAAATGCTTTTTTATGTCAATAAAAACGAGAGTAGAGAGTGTTATATTGATATTTTTTAACCAAACATTTAAACTCTTAACATATGGATCGTAAGAAAACCAGTCAAGACTAAAAGACTTGAGATATTTTAGCGAGGATTCTGTAGCCAGACTTTGTACCGCTTCAAGGATCGTTGTAAATTAGAAAATGTGACGGTGAATCTGGAATAGACTTTATGCCATTTTTAAATATTTGTTATGGAAAAGCGCAAAAATACGACTTTATTATTACTGATCTTGCCAAGCTACGACTGTTAATGATGGAATGTGCGTTTTCAATTACAAGATTATTTCGTCGATTGTAAATTGGACTCGTTAATATACCATAATGGGGTTACGCTCGATGTTTACTCAGAGTGTTGTTGCAACCGAATTCTGCTAATATTAATACCTATTCTGGACGCATATAATGAGGTTCTCAGATTTGTCAGATGAAAAAGTGCTGAGAGGGTGGCAAAAAATCAAATTTCGAATTTTTCGAATTCTTCGCTATTCATTGGATATTATCCATATATTTCTTCAGTTAAGACGTCCTATAACGGCAGGTGTATTCCAGATATTCATGGTTTACTTTCATTTTAATCCTATACAGATTGCACAAAATGCTTGCAGCACACCTATTCCACATACTTAAGTGGATGGCGTTTTTATTATATTTTGATAATAATCACAAGTAGCTGATCTTAATATTATTTGTACTGTGTAAACCAAAATATTCAATGTTCAAATCAACAAATAGCATTATTTTGAAATAGAAAATAATAACAAAACGATTCTTTTTCATAAATATTGCGCCCATACGTAAAAAGGATCTGGTTTTGTCCTCAAGACAATTCAGACAGTAAGACCAATATCTCCACAGAGCTGGAAGGTATTCTGATAGATTGTCAAAGAGTTGCCTCAATCAGAATCTTAATCCACATGAGTAGCTCGATAAAACGTTCGGTGTAAGTTAAAACATAGCGGTCGAGTATGTGGATAAACATTCGGTCGACATTCAGCGTACTGGGATCAAAGTGCTCTAATTTAGTCCGCTGTGTAAGGTCAAATCCTGATGAATGTTGTGATATACTCTCCGCACCTAATCAAGAAAAAAGAATAAAGAAAATACATTCAGCTTAATAGAACCAAAAAATATAGCTTCTTTTACCATGTGCATAAATATGGATATATAGATATATAGATATAGATATAGATATAGATATAACAGCTATCTTCCAGCTTAATAGCCCAGAAAAATAATAAAAAAAAAAAATAGATTAAAGAGAAAAAGAAAGAAAGCAATAAAAATTATAAGTAGTATAGGCTTAGTCTCAATATAATTGAGTATACTACAATCTGGTGGAAGCAAAATTTTACTTACCATTTGGCGAGATGCCGAGTCGCTTCAAAAGTGCATAAGTACCAATTGCACCAACGAGCACCCCAAAAGAAAGCAAAGAAAAAGGCTATAGAAGTGTGCTTCGTTAGAATACAATGAAATTTGTTAAGTAATAGATATAATTTTAAACCTGCACAAATTTACGATTATCATCTGAGCTTTTTATTGTCGAATTACTTATTCTTTTTGACGTGCCGATCTCAACGAATTTACTAGCTGGACCAGAAAGGTCGTTCCCCAATTCGGTCGCTGAATCAATAGTCGATTCAATAGTAGAGATGTCATTGACGCCAGGTGCAGGTATTGTAGAGTACTTATTCTGAGTATTCTTTGCTGTGTTATTAGAATCGGCGTTTACTGATTTAGTTGGCTCCAGTGGATATATAGTAGATTTCTCCTGTTCAGGGTTAGGACAAGCAACTTTGCCTGCATTTGATACGGTATTGTTTGCAATGACGCCTGATATACGAAGGGCAGTTGGAGGTCGTGAACTATCGTCATCACTACTTTCAGGGTAGCATAACCACTCGGCCTCTTTAGATGAAGTAATTTGGCGGTTTCCGCTTAGAGGAGAAGGAGATTCCGAGAGGAAAGACCAACGCTTTCCACGCCCACTACTCAATCTTCCATCCCCTGCAAGTACTGCTTTAACTCGCTCTTTCACTCGCTCTTCCATTTGATATTCCAGTTCCCGATAACCTTTTTTCAGTTCGTTCTCTAAGACCCGTACTCGATCTTTTGCTTCCTCTGCGATTTTCATGAATTGTTCGGTTTCTGCAAGCGAATTACGAAGTGACAATCGTGACTGTGCTAGTTCTTGTTTTAGACGCTCATTCTCTTGCTCTGTTACTCCCTTTGCCTCCAAGAGATTTGCATTATCAGTAATTTGAGTTTTCAGTTGAGCATTCTCTTTGACCAATTTGACAATTGACTCTTCATGAGATTTTGTCCTTGCCACTAATTCTCTCTTAGCAAGTTGGAGCTCCTTTTCAAGGCTCGAAAAATTCCGTCGTGTGACCTGAAGCTCGTCTTCAATAGTCTGAGCATTTTGGAGCATAACTTCTTGAAGTTGGCATTTTTGCTTCAATATTTCTAACTGGGAGCGCAAATCATTAATTTGACGGACAAGCTCAGGGACTTTATCGCTATCTTGGTGCTGTCAATTTAAAAAAAAAATTAAACCCACGTTTGGTTGCAGATAAAATAAAACAATACTCATTACATGTATTCCGATGCTACCGCTCTGGATTGCTTGCTGAAGGTCTGCTAGAACATGGTTTATTTGTTTGAGTTGAGTTGAAAATTCTTGCGAGTTTAAAAGTTCAGTCTAAATTGTAAATTTGGACCAAAATTATTAAGGTTTATCTTGAAATACTTTTGTTCGTCAATACCTGCAGACGAGTCAGTATAACATCTGCACTAAAGCCTCTGGAAGATATATCAGAGTGATCGCCGTTGCTTTATAAAAAGTGGATGAAAAATAAAAAACGATTAATAAATATTTTGTTGAACTATTGAATTAAAATAGATGTATACTTTCTGTTTGCCGCCGAAGCAGTTAAATCTTTAAATGTTGCATCATCCATTTGACTAAGTGGGCCATTAAATATAATGGCTTGAGCAGAGACTTTCTGATATAATACAACTAACAAAAGGGCATAAAAATAAATCATTGGATTAAATATATATAAATCTCGCAATTACCTTCATCATCGTTCAGAATATCAATACCGAAATCGATCAGATCTCGGTCATGCAGCACTACCGGCCTACTTTCTGTGCCTTCAGCGCTCAAGCGCTCGCCATTAACAAATGTACCGTTGCTAGATTTGATGTCTTTGAGATAAGTCTTTACCCGAAATAATAAATAAAGTAATAAACTCTTAATAACATGTTAACCTATCAAAGAAAAAAGGATATAAATACCTGAGTACCATCATACCATATTTCTGCATGGTTGCGCGATAATACTCTATTCTCAAAATAACCATTTGTAGTGGAGGGTGCTGTTCTTGATGAAGTCGAGCGGCCAATTTTTAAGCGAGAGTTTTCTTGTAGCTCCAGGGTTTTTGTCGCAAAAGACCCATTGAGAGATAATAATATTAACGTCACCGAGGAAGCAGGGGTTTTCAGTGTCGAAGATAAATGATCAGATGTTGAAATGGATGGAGATGGGATTGATTGATCTGTAATGCCACTACTTTCATTAACTATGCGAGGACTAGCACTTCGCTTTATCGTAGAAGATTCTGTATGAATGAGTTAAGGTAAATAATTTTGGTGTCGGCAGAAAAAGTATAGAAAAAGGATCGTAATATTAAAATGCATTTGTTCAACTTACGCGACGAGATGTTGCCATCGATATTACTTGTTTCACCTATAGAGGTTGAAGGTGATTCCATCATAACATCGATCATTAATAAAAATAATACGGCAAAGTTTAGGAAGTTTTTATTAATCTATTCGCATGTAAAAGTGCAACAAATAAAAGGGATATGTAATAGACAAGAGGCAACACGAATAGAGAAACCAAATTTGGAAGAATCCAGTCAGTCTAAAAAAGCTTTTCGGATCAAATGTTTATTTTTTCACAATCAATTATTTTTCTTATTTTCCTTTTGGATCTGATCAAATAATGGGAGTTCCTGCCCTCTTCAGGTAATCGGTGTTATGTGCAAGTTTTCCAATTATTTTTTTAACATGATTGTATTTGTAGATGGCTCTCTGATAAATATGAGAAAATCGTAATCCCAGTTGTTGAAGAGGCTCCAAAGAAGGTCGATGATGTAGAAATACCCATTGATATATCGAAGCCAAATCCAAATGGGATGGAGTTCGATAATCTCTATCTCGATATGAATGGAATTATTCATCCATGTTGTCATCCTGAAGGAAAGGTTAGTATAATTAATTGAAAGTTATTTTGAAGATTTAATTCTTATGCTTATTAATTATATTAGCCTGCCCCGGAAACTGAAGATGATATGATGGTCGAGATCTTCAAATACATGGATAGAATTGTAAACATGATTCGTCCGCGAAAAGTCTTATATTTGGCAATTGGTAGCAGCATTCAATTTACTTTAATAAAGGTTGGCCTAATTATGCACAATAACTTATTAGATGGGGTTGCTCCACGAGCAAAAATGAATCAACAACGATCAAGACGATTTCGTGCTGCACAGGTAGCCAAAATCCAGATGGAAGAAGATGAAAAAATTCGAAAGCAAATTGAAGGTATGAATCTCTTTTATCTTACAAATTGCTTTTCTATTGTTAATCTACTCTACTATATAGAAAGCGGTCATTTTATCGCGAAAAAAGAAAAGAAAGAATTTGATAGTAATTGCATCACTCCAGGTAATCTATTTCACGAATATCCTAAAGTTCTCACCTGATACTATAAATTTTTAATATAAAAAAACAGGAACACCATTTATGGCACACCTCGCTACTTCCCTTCGCTACCATGTCGCTTATAAATTAAATACGGACCCCGGATGGAAAAATGTAAACTGCTTATTCTTCCTTTTTTCTAGTTCTTCAAAAATAATGTATCATTCTACAGTTAAAAGTTATTTTGTCTGACGCAAATGTACCTGGAGAAGGAGAGCATAAGATTATGAACTACATTCGGGCCCAGCGCACTTGTCCTGAGCATGACCCAAATACAAGCCATGTCATATATGGATTGGTACTTACATCTTTTTAGTTACTTTGCTGATTCTTGATAACTCATATCACACTTGCCTCTAGGATGCAGATCTAATTATGTTAGCTCTTGCTACACATGAGCCGCATTTCAAAGTTTTACGTGAAGACGTCTTTTTTAAGGAGGGCAAAGTTGTGCATTGTAGGATTTGTGGACAAAAGGGGCATTATGCAGAAAATTGTACTGGAGCAGCAAAAGAAAAAAATGGCGAATACGATGAAAAAGGGGAAGGCGATGTACAAAAGCCATTTATTTTCCTTGATGTTGGCATTCTGCGAGAGTATCTCGAAATCGAATTAAGTACCGAGCATCAACCTTTTCCATTCGATTTGGAGCGGGCGATTGATGACTGGGTTTTTCTTTGCTTTTTTGTGGGCAATGACTTCCTCCCTCATTTACCATCTCTTGAAATTCGTGAAGGCGCAATTGACACCCTTATTACCTTATGGAAAAAATCGCTTCCATTAATGGGGGGGTACATGACAAATAATGGAAATGTAAGTAAACTCTAATACAACTATCATAAACTTTTTTGCTAATATATCTAGTAGATTGATCTCAAAAAGGTACAGTACATTGTGCAGGAGCTTGGGTCCATGGAAGATGAGATTTTTATAAATCGAAAAGAGCGTATGTTATATATAGTTCAAGATACAAATATCCTATACACACCTTACTAAATTTTCATATCCTATTACTATAGGTGAAGAAAGGATTGAACGGGCGAATAAACGTCGCAAGCTGCGTGAAGAAGCTAATAATAACTATGTCACACTTGAGGCAACTGCAGATATCTCACAGACCTACAGAGTTACCAACTTTTCTGAAGCTTCAGCAGCTCCAGTGAAAGGTACTGGACATATCGGAGCGCTCTCTAACCACGATGTTGTTACAAATCGAGCAGCACTTCGAATGGCGAATATGAATGCCGCTCAACTACTTAAGGCTGAACTAGCTACCTCAACCGAGACCAGTATTAATGAAACTCTTACTACAGATACGAAAGAAGAGAACACAAATATCGTTGCCGGTGTAAAACGGAAATCGGTCGAGCATGACCTTGAAAAACCCAGCGAAGAGGAAGATATAGAAGAGGACACTAAAGATGAGGAGGTTGAGGTTGAGGAAGTTGAGGAGGAAGCATTTGGAATTGTGAATAGCACGCCTATTAAGCCTCTCCCTAAGAATCCCGAACGTGTTCAGGATCAAGTGGACAATGTTCGCCTATGGGAACCAGGATTCAAAGAACGCTATTATCGCGATAAATTCGGTGTCGAACTAAATGATTATGAATTTCGACGTAAAATTGTACATAGCTACGTTGAGGGTCTATGCTGGGTACTTAAATATTATTATCAGGGCTGTCCGTCTTGGAAATGGTATTACGCTTACCATTATGCGCCATTTGCATCTGATTTTGTCGATATTGGCAATATCGAAATCAACTTCGAGTTGGGTGAACCTTTCCGCCCTCTGGAACAACTTATGGGTGTGCTTCCTGCTGCAAGTCGAGACCACTTACCACCAGCATTCCATTCCCTCATGTGCGATCCGGAATCTGAGATAATCGATTTTTATCCTGAAGATTTTAAACTTGATTTAAATGGGAAGAAATTCGATTGGCAAGCTGTAGTCATATTGCCATTTATTGAGGAACATCGTTTTTTGAAAGCTCTGGAGCAACAATATCCTAAACTTACCGATGAAGAGATAATGCGAAATACGCTAGGAAAAGAGATCCTGATATTCAGTGAAAACAATAAGCTCTATGACTCGCTCTCACTGCTCTACACTCGCCGTAATGATGACCAAAAAGTCAAGCTAAATCCTCATCACAGCAATCACATGTCCGGATATGCTTCTCGTGATCCAAATTGTATCCCCCGCAGCACTCTACCATCTCCACTCCCAAACAATAATTTGCCAGATATCGTCAACGATAAGTCCTTAAGGTAATAACTCCTTTTAATTATTTGTATAAGGATGCTTAATTTTTTCAATTTTATCTAGTGTCATCTATGAACTGCCCGAAGTTGATTCTTCAAAATTTGTGACTTCTCTATTGAAAGGCGTCAAATTGAAACCAAGGGTACTAACGCCGGAAGATGTTTATCTGGTACGTACTGGGCGAAATAATCGACGAGGGCGTGGGAGAGGCCACGGAGGATACAGACCTCAAGAATTACGCTCGCAGCGGGATACGGAATCAAGAGATAATAGCTACCCATCTCTTCCAAGGGGACAGTATGATAGATCTCCTAATAGTCCATATGGTGCTGATCGTGATAATTATTCGACCTATGACAATCGTAGAAGCCGCTCCGATTATGATAGCCGTAGAAACTATACTGACTACAGCGATCGTAGAAATTATTCAGAATTTGATACACGACAAAACTACAGTGGACATTTTCGCCGTGATGGTCCTGGTAGCTATGGTGGATACGAGCAAGGCTACAGCCATCGCCAAAATTATGAAGAACGCCGACATACCCCTAACTACAGTGCACGCTCATCTGTCGGTTATGGTTCTTATCGCCCGGCTTATGGAGAATCTACCAATCATGGCCGATCTAATCAGCTTTCATCATCGGGGCCTCTACGGGGAAGCGGCAGGAGCTCATACGACAAACCTCAAAGACAATCTTACGCTGGATCTACCAGTGGTCCTCCACATGATCCCTACCATGGATACTCGGGGTACTCTCCTTACGGTTACCCAGCGCAAGGGAGTAGTGGAAGTGGTAGATATGGATATTCTCCATCCTCGTCTCCTCCTCAAAGAGGTCATCCCCCGCGTACTTTTGGGGGTCGCCCTCCTCCCTCGCAACATCATAGCGGTCCTCCACAATCCAGGCATGGCGGCCAAGGAAATGCTCCTCGTCCTCGCTACCGTTGATTTGAATGATCTCGGTAGAATTCAGACATATTTGTATTGCAATGTGATAGATGTCGCCAATTAGTAAAAATTCATAGTTTTGTATTTACTGTTTATAGCCATATGCTTAAAACACTATACATGAAGTAAACTATATAAAAAAATTTTTTTCTATTGAAACGTTAATTATTACCCCAAACTGTGAAAAAGAGAATCTAAGCTAAGCAGGAAACAAAAAGCTCAAGAATGCCAAAATTATGCAGTAGTAACCCAAACTAAAACAATCAATTTAGAAAGATTTGAAGGATACGACTAAATTTAAGTGTGAAGTTGCTTCTGTACAAGATATTCACTAGGAAGGGCAGCTCGAACTCTGCACATAAGTTCAAGCTCGTATTGTGAAGCTAATATACTTCCTTGTACATGTAAATTTCGGATTCGTTCAAGAAGTCGCGAACGAAGTTTAGCGTTCTCAAAGAGCATTAATGCTGCCATATCATATCGGCGCGAACTAACGAAGGAATCATAATGTTGCAGCAACTTATCCCCTTCTATGTATACAATTGGTGAATCTGCCATTGCGGTTCCCGCTGAAGAGGAAGCAGAAGCGCAATGTGATCCTTCAGCTTCGTCATTTTTTCCCTTCCTAAACAGGTGTAAGATCCCCATTCTTCTATCCTCACCAAGTACATTCCAATCAAACCCCTAGAAAAATCAAAAAAGTTGTCTTCAAATGAATATAAAATATCTAATTCAACCGAGTGTGAATCGAACCTTTTGATAGTCACCCACATCTTCTAATGCCAATAGGCTACAAGGATGTAAATCTTCCAATACTAACATTTTTTTTCGTGGTGACGAGAGAGCATTATCCATCTCATCATAATGACAATCAGCATACTTTCGTTTTCGCTTGCCACATGCGCGACACACGCATTTCTCCTTACAGCATTTACAAGTCCATTCACGCAACAGCATTAAATCATACATTTTTTCGCCATGAAAGCGAAATAAACAACTGAAACAGAATGAACTATTGCAATTTGAATACTTGCAGGGAAGCAGTTTCCAGCACTGTAAGGGGCTTTTAAATACAACATTACAATGGTGGCAACAAAGGCTTTTCTAATCGAAGTGAAATCAGAATTAGATTAGACGTCTCGCTACGACGCATTTGACTAGAGGAATACAGTGATATAACTCACAGGAATACATCCGAGATTATTTCGATTCAACATAAGCAAATAAGCAGCGGAAGCTATACTTCGCTTCTCTTTATCCAATGGGGGACTATAATGTAAAATAGACGAATAAAACTTATTTTAAAATAATAGGTATTAACTCTGGCATATATAATTACCCTTTGAACCAGGTATCTACTAGTGGTGTAAATGCATCACCTAACCGTTGTGTGATAAATTCACATCCATTATAGTAATCAATAGCGTCACGACGAAGTTTAAGAAGATCTCGCATATGGACTTGTTCACACAAAATCATTGAAAGTGGGTGATGACAGCTTCTTCCAGTCAAATAGCACTCAAGACAGAGATCATAGCCAGCATCATTAACAGGGGATCCAATACTAATGGATGTGCTAATTGGATTATCGTTTTCGTGGTAAAGACTTGCTGATGTGCCATCATTATTTCTTCCAAAAGATTCAGGTATACAGAGCGGACAATAGAAAAAGCGATTCCACAAGTCACATTTACAAAAATCGCAAGATCTCGTATGTTGATCACTACAAAATTCGATCGTGTGCCGCAAATTCGCATAAACGTCCTCTTCGAGCCATTCGTCCTTGACCAGGCCTTCATAAAGTCGAAATATTGATAGAAATTGACTTGAAAACTCAATAATATCTAGTTCAGTGAGCAAGGATGGACAGTTCAGTTGTCTGACCCAGTGGGTTAGAGTAAAATAAATGATTGTCTTGATACGATATTGCTCAGAGCGGCCAATTCTGAAGAAATGCAACAATATTTATATATACCAAGTAATATTTTAAAGTGTGTCATATTGGACAATACCTCCGATAAATAGGTAGAGTTTCATTAATAGCATACTGCAGCGTTTCAGGGACTATACGATTCCACGATATCTTAATGGTACATCCTCCTCTATTAATAACCTGAAAAACGTATAAGTCCAGGTACAATGAAAGAAAAAAAGATCAAAGTGTAGATCACACCTGGTGAGCAGAATTAGGCGGAACAATCACCAGATCACCGAGCCTTTGCTCGATCAGAAAAATATCGAAATTAGCCTTATAAAGTTCATCAACTCCAGCAAGGTAATCCTCCGCATCAATATCTCTGTTGAGAGATTGCCAGAGTTCAGCAACCCGCTCTCTATCAGCACTTTTGGCCAAAAACCAAATTGAATATGCACCTAGTTAACGATATAAAGCATCAAAGATAGTTATACTATAGATTGCGCTTTTATGATTACCGTCATCAGTATGAACCATAAGATTATGTCCCAGAGCACTACACATGTCTTTGTGACCAGGAGTGCTTTGTAATCCGAAAAATTAGCTCTCACCCAAATCAGGAATCAAAATCAACTATACCTTGAACCTTCAGCTCCAATATAGATCATGAGGTTAGGTGTACGCAACTCAGGTGGAACCAATGCTATAGTAAATATAATAGAAGATATTATAATCATACAATGTTAAGAAATGTATACTTTATAGAGTTACAGAAGAGATCCGCCTTATTAGAGGGCAAAAGATGATGAGGCAGAATGGAAGATAATGCTTCAGACCACAACCCAGGACATGCAATATCCTTCCCGTAGAGTTTACGTTGTAAATGCATCTCTTCTGTTCCACTGACCTCCTTCTCATCCGATAAGTCTCTACTAATGGCTTCGATATAACTTATGAATTCTTGCATAGACATTATCTCATCTCTACATGTATTGATATCACGTATTTCAACTATATAATAAACAGAAATTATTACTAATCTTCAAATATAGATGAGATGGAACATACCAAAGCCTCTAAAACTCTCCTTCAAAAACTCTAGCGAAAAAAGTCTATCTTTCCACTCAGCTCGCTTATTCCAGTTACTTATAACAAGCGGTAGACCTCCAATAATGCAGTGTTGCTGAATTTCTTTATATAGGCAATATTCACCGTGAATTCCATCGAAATCATTTGAATTTATTCGTTTTGCAGCCTTAAATGGTGATCCCATAGCAAGCAAACTGTTGATTGTGGGCCAGTTATTAACGGCTTTTACTGCTTCTAAAGAAGATAAAGTAATATAATATCTTTCGCTAGTAACATCTATCATCGCTGGCTAAAATGTAGATAAGTCGAATGAACACGTTATGCACATTATTCTCTGGAGGATGGTGTTGAAATATACGGTTAAGATTCGTGAAGCCCGAATTAAGCAGCTAGATCCGACTTTATTTTGCCTCAATCTATCTCACTTATAATAGGCACGTAAGTCCATCAACTTCGGTCGACCGTCTAGTTTTATGCTTGAAGTTGCTAAAACAAGAGTCTGGGTTTAGTGAAGAAATCAAATGTTCAAATGCTATTGCGAGAAAACACTAAAAACATAAAATTAAGCTTATAAAGAGTACCAGCAAGGGTAGTGATGGCTACAAGTGAACAAGAAATAATGCGCAGAGAAGATATTCATGTATCAGCAGGATGCTGGAGAAACTGATTGCAATTTCAATATTTTTCGACCAAGTTAGAGAATTTTAAATCGAACGCGCCACATCCTTTATTGTAGAGATCGTATCTCCACATTACTTAGGATAGGGGTTATATTAAATTTTGTCCAAGGCCAAAATTACTTCCGATTTTTAAGCAATTGCATTACAGTATTTGATAGAACTAGAGTGAAGCTTAGTTCTACTTGGATTTATTGTATTAAACATTAAGCGAGAACTAATGGCCTCATATAAGTGTAAATACAGAGAATATATTTGCAAAATAATTAATTATGAAATAGGACGAGAAATCATCCAGCTCTCAAGAATGTTGTTCTCAATACCTACGCTAAATCATTCTTTTATGTCTAATATAACTGCTTTTTTGTTGTTGAGTAATACTAGCAATTTATATATATTTCATTAATTAAAATAATAAGTTGGATCTAAGAATTTAATGTACAGAAATATTACACCACAACTAAGGTTATCTTTCCATCCCAGCGCCGCATCAATCGGCTCATGTATCTCTCCTTTAATTCCACACCAACTTTTTTCTTTCCTTCCTCACCAGGGAAATACCATATTAATCTAAATATTGAAGGAAGTTCCCGTCCCTGAGATGCAAAACGATGCCTGATCGCCATATTTAACTGAGAGAGGCTAGTTGTTCGCAATACCCGAAGTTGAACAATTGAGTCAGGATCCAGGACAACACGCAAGAGTACGGATGGCTCAAGCGGCATTATTGTAGAGTCGGCTGGGGGTGCACGAGGGGAAGGATACTTGTTGGGTGATTGATGCGACTCAAGTGTAGAGAATATGCCAAGTCCGATATCAGAAACAGAAGCACAAGAGGGCGATGGGGGAGGTGTGAGGAAGTCATTTTGCATAGGATTTTGGCTTGAAGAACGGGCGTACTTTAACTGTCTGAAATCAAACTTGTAAGGAGACGGAGAGTTAGGTTGTGAGAGAGGAGGACTGATCGTGGAGGACTTTGCTGAGCTCACTATAGAGCGCATACGGGATGAATAAAATAGTTCACCCAGTTTCGATTGACTATTGCTACGAGTATGTGAGGGTATAAGCAAACTCTGTGTACGTTTGGGCAGGTTTGGAGATGCACTTGATGTTTTGGCAGTCGCTTCTAGAGTCGAGGGAGAGCGCAGTAAGCGGAATCGACTGCTTGAGTTAGTAACAGCATTTGGTTGGATCTGGATTTCTTCGTCAGTTGCACGCTTTTGAAAGAAACTATTGACACAATCTGATAGATAAATGAATGGCCCGAGCCGAAAGAGTTGTTTTACGAAACGATCTAATTCTTCACAACGAGTGGCATGCTGCTTTGCTAGGAGGAAGGGGGCCAAGCGAGCACGGAGGGGAGTGGTTCTATTCTTAACCAAGCTTGGGGCCGTCCCCCTAAGTTCCTGATTAACCCATTCAACTATGTCATTATTGTACTTTTTGTGAATTTCGGCTGTCAACTTAAATGATAATTCAGCGAACTCTTCGTAGGTTCGATAGATTGTGTACGCATTGTCGGCTGGTATGTACGGAATAACCTCAATACAATAGTAGATAGTCTCAGCATATTTTTTGTAGGCAGCGACATGTGCGTTGACAGTGAGCGGCTTAATCCTCTGTAATTCTGCTGAGTTTGCTGCCATTGTGCATGACTGAGGCTCTGAATACGTAGACAACATATCTCCAACAGATAAATTGATAAATAAAAAAAGCGTATCAATAAATTAATATCGTATATATAACACTTTCAGGTGTGCACAAGATATCAGCGAGATGCATCTAAACGCTGATCAAGATCTGCTCATATAATGAACTCATTGATATAAAAATAATTAACGCATTGATAAAATTAATCATTTGCAAATTTTCAAAGTGGAGCCCAAAATTCAAGGGAGATATCTTATATAACTCTTTAATTTCATCCAAGAGCACCAAATCATACTTGAATTTGAGACGTGGCCCGTGTGAAATTAACAAGGAACAAATCAATTCTTGATGATATGAATCTCAAACCTAGCCGCTTCAAAAAGACTATTACAAAGCAAATTACCCATCCTTATTCGTATAGCGAAGTCTTGCAGGAGGTTGCTGCCTTTACGCAATATACTCTCATTTTTAGCAGACTAATTCACAGCCTCGGTTTTTTCCATTGACTCACCTTCAGTCTTTCGAGAACAACGATGTAATATCCATTAATTAAACTCTGACTCTGTTCATGAACTGAAATATCCAAATTGTGAAATTCTAATTTTGTATAAGTCGAGCGATCGAAGCTCGGGAATAGGATATGTACTAATTTAGCCCTGTGTTTGCTATCGGTTGAAAAGATTTCAGCTTGATATAGTTCAGCGTCACGAAGCTTGGTAGTCAGAATTTTATTAATTTAACCAAGGATCTTTACTGAAAAGTATCCTACCCTGTTAAAAAAGGTAAGCTGGCTTCCACGTCAGAATCCCCCAGGCAGTGCTCCTTGCTTACCTTAAAGAGGGAGAAAGGAAGGAAGGGAGGAAGGTAGAAAAAGGAAAATAGGAGTTGTGCGCAAAAAGGGAAAAAAAATTAAAGGTATTTGGAGTAAGACAGGGCAGATGAAACTGCTTTGTAAGTATAGCATTAAATATGTTATTTGTCCCGTTACCACGACTTGCTTAATAAAACAAAGCTATGGCTCTCCTTAAAAAAGCATCTAAGCAATCTCCAATTGCACTGTGCCAGGAATAAAGTGCACCATATGTGCTGCTCAAGCACTGCTTGATTGAACCATAGTCCATGAGATTTCCTTTTCTTAGCACAATTCCATTCCTTTTCCATTTTTAGGCCAATCAAATGGCTAGAGAAAGGGCCGAATCTTGTACGATTCCGTTTAGGTATCTTGTGCGTTCTGATACCTGTTGGTCCAGGTATCAACATCATCCTCTTCAAAGAGTGCCAAAAATGCCGTGCCATACCTGTATCATCCTAGCAAATGGCGACATTCCGCGTATTGAAACAGAAATTAAAGCAAGTTTTGGACTTTATTTCTTTATGAGATGTCTATGCTGAATATAATGTCCATTCAGAGTAAATACAGCAAAGATTTGCTCAACCTTCGAGGAGTGCCGAAATCTCTCCTTCCTATTTCCGGACGGCCAGCACTGTCCTGGTTCGCTTCTACTGCCAAAAAGTTATTTGGAAATGAAATTTATGTAGTAGCAAATGCTCACACGTAAATATGATTGTATACAAAAAAGAAGCTTTCCGACTCGTAATGTTCTGAGATGAATTGTAGATTCCAGCACTACCAGAGATGGGCAATGTCGAATGGAATCAACCGAAGGAATGTGATCAATAACGGTGCTACATTAATTGGTGACCCGTAGGTGTTATTATAATTCAAAAAATATTCATTGCTCATTGATTTTCTTGTATTACCAGTTCGCAATCAGCTACCCACCTAGAGGACATCCTTCTGGTGAAACGAGTTAAAAATATCAGAGGTCCCGTATTTATTGTTATAGCCGACATCCTTCTCGATCCTAATATTGAGCATTATTGGCTAAGTGAGGCAGTTGTCGAGGATAGAGATCGTATCATTTGTTATGCAAAGGATACCACACAGAATGCAGACATTATACCCTACGCATCACAATCCTACAAGGATACCCCGGAAGACCTGCCCATTGCTTTTGTCCTTACTCAGGCAAGTTCGGAGAAAATTGCGGATTATATAGAGTCACAGTATCAGCGTGGGGACGAGGGATGTGAAGAAGTATTAACTATCCCACATCAACGGGCTATAGTCAAATTCTTCCAACAAGAATCACCTACTGTGGTCTATACAACAATGGATGAGCGATTGACCACTTGGTCTCACCCAGATATAGGATTGGATGATTATCAAATACACTGGCGAACTGCTCTGCAAACTCCACAATCAGCTAGTGACGACAATCATTCAAGCTCTCCAATAATTACACGTTCGAATGCTAGAATTGGTTTGCTCGGCAATCCTTCCGATGGATTCTATGGCAAAACTATATCTGTTCTCATTTCCAACTTTTGGACCGAAGTAACTCTCATACCCCGTGAGGATGAGCAGATCAAAATCGTACCTAACCCGCTCTCGGACCCCCATCATTTTCCATCTCTAGAGGCATTATCAATAATTTCTCAGGCAGATGGATATGAGACTGGCGATCGTTTATTACAAGCAACGTGCAAGGTTTTTTATGAATATTGCCTACAGAAAGAAATCACACTTCATAAAAGGGGATTTTCAGTGTTATTTGAGACAAATATCCCAAGACAAGTCGGGCTTGCTGGTTCTTCAGCCATTATTACTGCTTTTTGGAAAGCACTAATGGCTTATTATGGTGTTGAACGCAAAAGTATCCCTATCGAAATCCAGCCATCTCTTATATTGAGCGTAGAGCAAAATGAGCTAGGCATTGCGGCTGGCTTGCAGGATCGAGTTATCCAAACTTATGGTGGAGCTGTATTTATGGATTTCGATAAAGAGATGCTGGAGCGCATAGGACACGGTCGCTATGAGAAGATTAATATTGCAGAATTACCCGAGCTATGGATGGCTTATGTAGCTGACCCATCGGACTCAGGAAAAATTCATAATAATGTTAAGGCTCGATGGATGCGTGGCGATAAGGACGTTCGTGAAGCGATGACCCAGTTTGCGTCATTTGCGGAAAAAGGACTCGAGGTATTGCACAATGGAGACAAGTCAGCACTTGCAAGACTCATGCGTGAAAATTTTGCGCTAAGACGAAAGATATATGGCGATGAAGCACTTGGGAAAGCCAATTTACGAATGATCGAAATTTTTGAGAAATATGGGTGCGCGGCTAAATTTACTGGAAGTGGCGGAGCAGTGGTCGCGTTTTGGGAAGTGAATGGCGAAGGAAAAGAAGAGCAGGAGCGGGAGCGCGTAAAGAAATCATTAAAGCGCGATCTGAGTGATGAAGGGTTTGTGTTTGTTGTGGTGCAGTATATGGAATAGAGGTAGAATTCAGACCAGACTCTATAATAATATTTATTCAACAATTTTGAAATAAACGAAAAAGTTATTTTACCACAATTATTGGTAATATATATATAAAATAAAAAGTGTATCTAAGAATAAGGCTCAGTTAACATCCAAAGAGTAAGAGTATAATGGTGAATGTGTAGTGGCAGTTGGAGGAAGAAATCTACAATATTTTGACAATAAACGAAAAAAGTTGAGACCACTTGTGAAGATTGAGCCCATTGAGAAAAAAGCTTTAGAGCTACGATGACCCCCCCGAATTAGTATTTGCTTGGGTCTGCTGTTCTTTCTTTTGGAGTTCTTTCAATTCCATTTCGTAGCGCTCTTTTGCTCTGACCACCTTTGATTGTAAATAGAATGATCCTCCTGATGATGAATCATTGACTTTGAAGAGATGATCGTATTTCTTTGTAATCTCCTCTAGTGTGGAATTGCGGTTTACATTTAGGATCTGGCATGCCTCTTCGAAGGACATGCCAGTCTTTCGCGTAAGTGCATCCGCCGAAGTTTTTCCAGCTGCAGCTCCGGCCGCACCACCTCGGGCCGCATCTATAATCAATAGAGAGAGGAATTAATCTAAATTGCCGATCCGAAATTAGAAGAACGGAGACGATATATACTTGCTGCTGCTTGTTTATATGCCTCGATAAATGCACGGCCCACTACCTGAGTACCCATTACGATAATCTGTGCAAGTAATCTAGCAGCCTATTTATATATCAGTGAATTTTTTATTCTAATACAAAATGGCACTCAGCAATAGCAATGACTAACCATGATTAGTCTTGTATAAGTTTTTTTTCTCTCTATTATTTTAAATATTCAAAATAAAATGGAAGGCAAACTGCTAAATTGTAACTTTTTGCGATCAATACAATATTGGAAGAGGATATGAGAATCTTAAAATCCTATTGTGACTGCTACAAACAATGTGACGATACTCATAAATGCAGGTTTTGACATGCCAAGTATTGAAAGATAAAGTCAAGATTAACCTTTTTTTAAAAATTTGTAAAGATTGTAAGGAGATGGAAATAAAAGAAGGGCATAGCAATAGACGAAGAAAAATTACTGGGGGGAAATATAAAAGATAAAGGGCGGGTGTATAATATTAAGAAAAAATGCACAGAGGACAAAAATACGTGAGCAGTATTCAGTTTTAGAAAGAGAGAAATAAATGAAAGATTATATAAAAAAAAATTGCATAAAAATAGTAGGAAAAAAATTCATTAATAGGTAGTGAAAATCACAATGTATAAAAATAAGAAAATTATTTTGTTCATTTAGGGTTAGTGCTAATAGGATGGAGCATGAGGTAGAGATGGGAGTAAGGGTGAGAAAGGTAGAGAGGTACTATGAGTTAAGCCTTTTTATCCCCTCCGTTATCGGCTCTAATCGCCAATTTTTGTTGCGCAAGCGCAGAAAGGTCTATCTCCTCTCTAGATGATGTCTCTGCTAACTCAAGCGAATCTTCATATTCTTCAATAGATGTAGCGGAATGCGCAGCTCCTTGCACTTGCACTGAAGGTGGATATTCATAATATCCAATTGCAGGTGAAATAACACCACCTGATGTTCCGATCCCAAGTACTGTTTCAGGTGTGAGCGGTTCGGGGATAACCCGCCCATATCCTTGCGTTGCTTTCCACATTCGACGCTTAACAACTTGATCCTTTAGCTTCTTCTGTGCTGCAGAGTCAGCAAAGCGTGCTTGAAGTGGAGCTGAAGCACCTGATAATGTGACCCCGCTGTATTTTTGAATAATGGCATCCGCTGACTGACGATCGACCATTCTAACAAAAAATAAGTGTAAGGATAATGGTCGGAATAAAAATGTTATTACGTAGCCACTTTACCTTGCAAAGCCAACTCCACGACTAACATTTGTCACCGGGTCGCGCATAATTTTGATTGAAGTTGTCTTGTACGGGTGGAGCAGCTCCTCAAGTTTCTAATTAAGAAAATAAAAATATGTCATCTACGTCTCGGAGTTGCACATAAGGGTACCTACAGATTCATCCATATCAAGTGGCAAATTAGATAAATAAATATTAGTAGTGGAATGGTCTTGGAGACTCTTCAACCGCATGCTGAATGAATCCTATTCAGTAGAACCAATGTTATTGGCCCCAGCCACACTTGAGGATATACATAAAATATATAAAATAATTACTCTTGCAAAGGACACTTGGAAACCCATTTGTGACAGCGCTTCTATTGCACGATCTGCTTCTTCCTTTGTCTCATACATCACAAATCCGTATCCTTTACATACACCAGTTTGTTGATCAATCATCGCTTTAGAAGATGTGATATTTCCATAGCTTTCAAATTATGAACCCAATAATGGTGTGAGATTAATATTTGAATACCATCAAAAACAAGACTTACACTGCACACATTGTTTGCAGAGAATCATCGCTGGTGGTAGGTGGCAATCCCCGAATATAAATATTAGTCATGTGAGCCTGTGACTGTGTCATAATTGGCTGTAACTGTTGTGGCCTTTGGTGAACATGTGTTCCTTGATGAGGAAATTGGATAGTATGACGTCTATTTCCCGGAACTGTCCATATTATGTGATGCAACGGGGGCGAAAGTGGGGGGGAACCTGGATGCGCGAGATAGCGAGCCTGCTGAGGGGGTGAGGAAGGGGCAGACGCAATATGCGCGAAAGTAGCGAGAGAGGGTGAAGCAGGGACATTTGGGTTGTAGGCACCGGGATGATAGTAGGGCTGCAGAGAAGGAGAGTGAACAGCTGGTCCTGTGGGGGGGGTATGAGGTGCGGACTGTGGGTAATATGATGTGGGATTTCCAGGCGAATAATAAACCGGCTGTGGAATAAAGTTAGGAGATTGCGGCGGCAGAGGTGGGCTCATTGAACTATAAGCAACGCCAGGGGCTGCCGCAGCCGTGGGGTAATAAGAGACATGGTGAAATTGTGGTGGGTAGATACTATAGTTATAGGCGATGTGATAAGTTGAAGGATCATTAGGATCATATCCTGCAGATAGCGCAGCTTGGTAGGCATCATTCCCCGACAACATCTCAGAGACTTGTCTAGCATTCTTATTCTCCTCCAAAATATCTGTGGCGCCAATTGGATGTTCCGTGATAGTATTCTGTTGATCGGTCGCCAATCGTTCCATAAGAATAATCTATTCAATAATTTTAAAAATGCTATTGAGATGACCGCCACAATACAAGGGTTATATAATGGATAATTGCTTCAAAGTCTGGGAAAAAGCTTTAAGACTGAAACTTACCTGGTTCTTAAGGTTGGGGACTCAATCTAAGTAGTTGAGAAGACGCGTATCAATTCAAGTCGAAGAAGGCTGTTGCAAAAGGGATTACTTATTGCAAGATTTTTGAAAAGTTCGGTAATTTTGTATCACTTACTGAAGCTCTTAGCTCTAAGTACTTCTCCGAGTAAAACGGTAGGGGGAGGGAGAAAATATAAAGAGATTGTCCCCGAGGAATCTTTGGGGAAAAAGAAAAAGAAAGTGTGATGATGAACGGAAAAAAAAAGGAAGGAAAAAATGGGAAGAGTAAGAGGAAAGATTGAGATTGACGATGTGTAACACTATTCCGTGATCGAGCTAGTCAATAAAGAAACCTGCTATTTACCTAGATACTGTAATCAGTATATATAAAATAATTGAATCTGAACTCGTGGCATTCACTTACTTAAGCAGCAGGCGGCTTTTAACTCCATTAAACATTCAGTAGAAGAATGAAATGAAAAATTCACTCCATCACACATCCGCTCTACCATATTACATACATTCTATACACTTTAGCTAATTAGTCATTGGTTGCACTTCCTTACACGTAGATATCCATGCACGAATCTTAACACATTTTGGTTACTCTATTATGTCGTTTTAGATAACAATCATATTGTTTACATTTTTGTTTAATCATTTTTTTTCTTTATATTCCTGCCTATACCTTTTTCCTGTTAACATTTAATTACCCAATTCGATCTATAATTTTTAACTTTGTGACTGCCCTTGTGATTTTATATTGCCACACTTTTCATCTTTAGGAGCAGTGAGATGAAATAGAACAAATGGTATCTCCAAATTCCAACGAGAAGCTCCGTCCACGATCATCTGGATCGATTCAACGACTATCACTTGGCGATACCTTGCGCCTTTCAATCTCCCATTTTGGGGCTGGCCTTAAAGATGCGTTTGCATTCCCAGCAAGCCTATTAGTAGTTTATGGGTAAGTTTCCCATGGAGTCATCCATAAATTATATCATAAACTAGGCTACTCTCTTACTTACTTTTATTTTAAATTATAAACTTTTTTCTCTCTTATATTTTTAGCTCAAAAACCATTCAGACTGCATTTTTTAAATGCGTTGTCCTCAACGGTATACTTTTCCTTGGAAGTATGGTGCTTTTCAACGCGCTATTAGATCCAGCCACAGACATATTGGCGAATTTTATGAAACGTCAAGATGGTACTCTCCCAGAGTCCATACGGAATGGAATGACTATTGTCTACCATGTAATCTTTTACTCTGTTTTATTTATTTAGTACATAATTTTTCTAATTATTTGATTTTAGGTGTTTTGGCTCTATCCTCTATATCTGACGAGTTTAATGGTAAATTCGATATGGTACCAACAGATATCCAACCGTGCGTATCGTATGATCACCGGTAAGGCACCTATAACTCAACAAGACAGGTAGAAATATTTAATATTTTGAAGAGAATACATCTTGTTAATAATGTTTGCTACGTGTGATAGAATGACAAAAAACGTCGCCACAAACATATATCGTGGCCTCATCTACATATTTTATCTCTCTTTCGCCACGATAATATTTTCCGCACCTATTGTGGGTCCATTAGTGTCATTTTTACTATTTTGCTGGTTTTGCGCTTTTTACAGCTTCGAGTATGCTCCCCATCTTTAATGATTTTAAAGTTATCAACGGAATTTATTCTAAAATTATCTAGGTTCCGATGGGTAAACCAGGGCTGGAACATTGATCAATGTATGGATTATTTTGAAGAGCACTGGGCCTATATGGCAGGTTTCGGTAAAATCGTTACTTCTATTTCAATTCAACATCTATGATAATAATATTGTTATTCAGGCTTCCCACCCACTTTAGTTTCTTTCTTTTTTTCGCAGCTTGTGAATGCTGGCATATTTGCCTTGGTTTTTCCTCTGGTATTAGTTGAATCATATTTACAGTTTGTTTCCAATATTGATCTTATTCAAACCTATTTAGTATGTGATCATGGCTACCCGAGCTACTGCCCTTCCGCGTCATTCTCAGCAGATTCGAAATTCCATTTGGATTCCGCACCGACTTTCAATATTCTACCTTTCAAAGAAGTCTACCAGAATTACTATACAAACAGTAAAATATATGCTTGGGTCGCGTCCTGCTTCATAGCTTTTATTTTCTTTTTCAATGAGCGCCTATGAAGGAAGAAAGTATTTCAAATCCACATTGCAAAGAATAAGGCGATATGCAGGAGGTTGAGAAGAGTACCGGTTTCATTGATTTCATTGATTAATATTTTTGATATTACGATTTCTTGATATTTGCAACATGCAACCATGAAGAACTTTTTTTTTCTAAACATCTTGATAAATTTCTTGTCCATTACCCCATAACTTAATAAATTAAATGCTTATTATTTGCTCTACGGAAAAGTTTATTTTGTCAGTCCACTGAAAGTAATTCTTCGACCTCTTCAACTCGGCGCAAAACGATCCCGGAAATTTCGTATTCATTCAAGGGATTTTCTATGGCTTCACAAATGCGTCGGTAAGTTTCAAGGAACATGCGAATAGCATGTTGAGTAGTTTTGCGAGCAAGACGCGCATGAGCCAAACACGAAAGGCGGAAGCTAAGGTCTACACTTGCCGTGCAAAGAAAAGCATCGAGCTGGGAGAGGATGGAGGCGAGGGAGGATGAGTCTAGACCGGGAAGTTGGGAAAGAGGAGTCTAGAAAAGCAAAAAATGAGATCGGAGCATTCTATTGAAACATTCAACATATTCAACATACGTCCGCATTTTTTGTATCTAGAGCCTCAACCATGGGTGAGAGTCCGGATTGCTTTAATAATGACGCGTGCTATATTAAGGGAAGTGTAAACATGTCAAATATTTTAGGTGATAAATATATTGTCATTCACGGATTCTCTACCAGTTCATTAACCAAGAGCTCAATGTGACCATCTATTTGCGATTCAATGAATGCCGACCGTGAATTTGTAAATGGGTATAGAGTCAATACAGACTGCACACTTTGCAAACAATTCACAATGTAGATAGCATGATCAAAGCTTGACAGACTTCCAGAGCCCATCTCGCACATCTGCAGTAGTGGATCTAGGATGCTGTCAAGCGAGGTACTAAATTCAGCGTCATCACTCTGAGCATCAATCATCGAAGAATTATGGGAGGCCATGATCTCCTTGAGTTGTAGAATAGTTTCCTTAACAGCCGGGGGTGGAGAAAGGTTAGGTCCGGGTGCCTTTAGTAAAATTAATAGTTAGATTATGAATTATGAATTATTAAAAAAATAAAAAATAAAAACCTCGACATTTCGAAGCATATGCGTGGCACGTGCGTTCAAAGTATTGGTGAAAACGCGGAAAGAATCCCGTGTGATCCTAGTGTACAGAAAAAGTAATAAGAAAGCATTGTTATGGCTCTTCATTTATTAAAATTAATATATACTCTTCTAATGTCTCCGAGAGCTGTGCCTCTGTTCCAAAAACGTTTCTAACGGTAATGGTATAAAACTGGATAAGTTTTGAAATACGGTAGGCGGTGATTGCGCCCAACTCAGAAAGTAAGACTTGCTCGACCCGGTTCTATGTAAAAGTCACATGCGTTTGAGAAGAGTGCCAGATACAACTATATTTTCTTTTTATATACTTTTAGGGGGCGGCACGATGCCTCCATGATCTTGTCAAGTAGCTCGGGAATCAGATGCTCAGGATCTGCGACTGTTACAGGCGAACCATGATCAGTTATTTCCTTAGTTTCACTAAGCGTTTCTTGCAATTTTCTTGAGGATTCTGATTGGAAATATCCAGTTAAGCTTAGTGCTCAATACATAACCTGAAAATGTATTTTACTCTTTGTAGAAACTCCAAACAATCCTTCCAATACTTCTCGTTCCCCTACCAAAGACTGGTGTATCCATGCCAACATGTCGCCGATATAACGCAGAGGATCATGGGCGTGCAATTCAATTGGTCGCGGCATTCCTCCTGGTCCACCACGAGTCAGCGCATCAATAAACGCACGGAGGATTGCATTTTTACGAATTTGAACCAGCTCGTCGAGACATGATCTATAATTGTATGAATATTTTCAATAGGGTCTAATGCGAATTTACTTTTAAAATATAGGCGGCGTACTGGAATAAAACGGGGCGCTGTTTAAGTGCTTGCATTGCACTCCGGAGAGCAGCACTTGCCTCAAGAAAATCCCGATTCAACGAACGGCATTCTTGCTGTGTCCACCGGTAGAGTTTATCATAGGCATTTTCTTGGTATATTGACATAGATTCCATAATTTCAATGCTTTAAGTCCAATATATAAATAAGTTTATGCTATATAGGATATATGTTTAATTCCATACCCAGCCCGCTGGTTCTCTGTGATAAGCAAAGCCTGACAATCGTTGTTGATCTGCTCCAAATGTTGCAGAGCACCGAAAAAACGAGAATCAACGACAGAGCCCGAGGATAGTATTGCAATTTCATCTTCTGAAAGGGTAAAATGAGAAAGGAAGGTATCTATTATCCTGCGGCGCGTGTCACAAGACTTTCTAATATTGTAAGCGTCGTAAGTTATTAACTGAATTAAATGTAAAAGCGAAGAAAAAGCAACCTTTCTTTTTTCAATTTATCTGTTTTCTCAAGCATACTTGACGTTTTTATACTAGCTTCGTTAAGTCTACGTTCCATTTCTGAACAACATTCCGCCATTTCCGTCACTTCTGCCTCTAAAGAAGATAGTTGCTAAAAATAAAATACAGGAGTGTTAGGAATGGTTACTCTAAAAAGAAAGGCAAACATCCGGACCTTTATGACCAATTCAAACATTCCTAAAAAATCTCTGTTCACTTCCGTTACTCTTCGTTCGATTTGTCCGCGTAGATTCTGTCGCGTCGCCAAATCTTGCGGACAAATCTCGGCGAGAGCCTCTAGAGCGGAGTTGATATGCTCATCGTCAAAAGATGAGGAAAGAATTTTATTTAGTTTGATAGAGAGTGGTTTACTACTACCACCGCTACCCCCCGATCCGAGGGGAATTGAAGATGGAACTATAGTTTGAACGTCATCTTCCATCGTTTTTAATTTGTACAGAATAGAGTCGTCTAAAAGACCTATTTTAACACGTTGAGCTGCGGAATAATTGCAAGTCACTTCATTATGCTTTGTTAGAAATTGCTTTCTCTTAAAATAAAATTTCTGAAAAATTGAAATGGAGCAACAACGACAACAGCAATCAAGGACGCCAACAGATTTTCTTAATCTTGTCATCGGACGTCCCGTCCTTGTTAAATTGAACTCTGGAATTAACTATCGAGGTAAGTTTTATTACAAATCCAAGTAATATTTAAATTTCTTTACACTGTTTATACGATGTTTAATAGGCATTTTATCCTGTTTGGATGGATACATGAACATTGCGCTTGAACAAACCGAAGAATATGTTGATGGGCAACTGAAGAATAAGTACGGGGATTCTTTCATTCGCGGAAATAATGGTAAATTATCAATAGTTGCAGATTTTAATGATAGGACTAAATTTTTTATTTCTCAACTCAATAGTGTTGTATATAAGTCCTGATACTCGATAAGACATGTTGATTTGTTATCCATAAATGGTTTTTAATGAATAATCACATTGTTTTCTATTGCTCCTCAAAATAAGTGTTACATTGAGATAATGTTTATTCATTGAAAATATAGTACTATTTACAGTATTAAATGAAAAACAGCAAAAACAACAAAAAACTAGTATTGCTCAAGATGCTTGTCGCTTGCACTCAATACTACAGAACCACTTGCCCTTGGGCGGCTCTGTTAGGCCAACACAGCCATAGTGAAACCATTCACGTTCGCACTAGAGAATAGAAAATAGAAAAAATTTAATTATACAAAGTTGAAGAGGAATAAAGTATAATCCAATAGAAATTTCAATTACTTGATCATTATCACAAGCAACCATGTCGCCAAATGACACTTGATTACAGTAACAATAGAGTGGTTCATTTGGATCAATATCCATTTCAGACATAGACACTACCCCACCTCCTCCACCTCTCTTACGAGGTGAGTTGACAACCGATGGACTTCCTCCTCGTTTATCTATTCAAAGAAAAATATACAGATGAACGAAAAAAAAATAGGTTAATATCACAATGAATTAACGAATGCATACTAATTCGTGTAGATGAAGTAGCAGGCGTGGCCGCTATTTCAGTAAGCGAAAATATTGAGGAATGAAAATTAAAAAGAAATAGCATGATTTTATACCTCTAGCCTCTTTTGGATCATAATCAAGACTATAGCCATGTTTTGTTATCTGCTCATCGATACGTTCAATATGTCGAGAGACCTAATTTCAAAAGTTTAAAATTACAGGTAAAATACATTGATAAAATCAGAAATACTTACAATATCATACACCTTATTTGCTAGCTCTATTTTTTGATCTTGCTTTCGCATTGCTTCTCGATATTCTTTCTGCAAATTCACAAAATGAGTAGAAGTAATCTTTAAAAAGAATATTCAGATATTCACCTCAAGATCTAATTGTGTGGCAATCTGTTGTTGTGAGTCAACATCCCCGATTTTTTTTACCTGCTTGTAGTAGTCTTTACAGAGCTGTTTATATCTATCATGGATATCTGTAATTATAGTACCAGTAACATTAGATACACAAGATCTCAAGAGCTAGAATTGATCATCTCACCATGAAACTCTTGATCCATATGACGCAATTCCAGCATGTTTTGCTGAATCTCATCGGGTAAATTTTCCATAGATTCGAGCCATTCTTCAAAAAGCTCTCCGATTGTCACTGCGGCCGTCATTTTTCTTTTGAATCGATTAACTGGAGAAATCAAAAATACTAATGATTTACAATATAATGAAATGAGAGATTTCTGTATTCTGAAATGTATCTGATGGATATACAATGCCGCAGCTTTAATCTTTTTTTCGTGTTTCCATTTTTATTTTCCGTTTTATTTTTTTTAGTCTTCGAACGCGTCGAGAAGGTCTGCATCTTTCAAAATAATCAGGACAAAATTTCTCTCGCCTTGTTTTTACGCCCGTTGCCCTCGTTATAAATTCTCACTTATGCTCAGTCAAAGCCTGGCCAATTCTTCCGGTAAAGGCGCTGGGGATATCGGGGGCGAGAAGCGCAAAATTGAGGAAGCTGAGACGACCGCAAAAAAGCCAAAAACCTCAGGAAGTAGTGTGCAGTCGCTAATGACTGCCTGGGCAAAACCGAAACCTTCTTCAACCACAGTAGAGGCGAATAATTCTACCTCAGATTCTGAAAATCGAAATGGCGCCGAAGCAATTAAAGTGGATATTTTCAAGGGCGTCACAGATCCAGAAGCAAAAGAACTCCTGAAACTCGAGTCTGAAACCATGGACAAGGATTGGTTGCGCGCATTGAAGCCAGAGTTTGGGAAGAAATATTTTCTCGACGTAATTGGATATTTCAACGTGTTTTTCTTTGAAGATTCCTAACTCTTCATACTCACAGCTCAAAAAGTTCTTACTTGCTGAGAAAAAAAGCGGCAAAAAAATATTTCCTCCAGGTGATTGGTTTTTCCGACTTGCTATGCTAATTTTCACTTATCTCTTGTTGTTTATAAGAACATCTTATATACAGTTGGTCACGTTATACGCCATTTTCTCAAGTCAAAGTCGTTATAATTGGACAAGGTATATTCAAATTCTATATTTCCTATACGTGTTCTATAATTGTGCTTCGTTTACTCTTCTTGTAAAGATCCGTATCATAATGATGGACAGGCCCATGGTAGGACCCAATAATTCTTGGATATTTTAACTAGAGCGTCATTTTATCTATTTTGAAAAAAAAACAGGATTATGTTTCTCGGTCCCCATGGGTGTTACCCCCCCACCATCACTTGTCAACATTTATCAGGCAATAAAAAAGGATATACCTGAATTTCAAGCTCCGAAGCACGGGTATGGTATAACAGACAAGTAATGAAAACCTAGACTAAATAGCTCTGATATACATTCTAGATATTTGGCAAGTTGGGCGAAGCAAGGCGTACTTCTCCTCAATGCTTCACTCACTGTTCGAGCACATGAACCTTCAAGCCACAGCGGAAAAGGCTGGGAGACATTTACAGGTGAGGATTTGACATATAATAAGAGCTCTTTAGTAGAGAGAAGAATTAGTTTCGCTAAAATTTTTTGCTTATATCAAAGACGCCGTTATCCAATATCTCAATGACAAAAAAAGTGGAGTTGTGTTCTTACTCTGGGGTTCCCATGCGCAGAAAAAAGGGAAAAGTATTAATACTAAGGTAGCTATCGCCATTATACTTTTACCATCAATTGCTTCACCCTCTAAACACCTCTGCAGAAACACCTTGTATTGAAATCGGTCCACCCCTCACCTCTTTCTGCCCACCGTGGGTTTCTCGATTGCGGTCATTTCGCAAAGACAAACGAATATCTACGGAGTAGGGGGTGCAAAGGAATCGATTGGGGCAGTGTAATGAAAGAAGATGGAAGAACCAGGGTATAATATCTTGCGAATATTTGAACAACTTTATGGCATTTTTTATCTCAATAAACAGACAATGATATGCTATTTATTGTGGTTCCTATTAAGCTTGTAGTCTGCAAGTGTAAAATTAGTGTTTCATAGTATCATCAGCGCAAACAAGGTAATATCCTTCGTTTTGGATGCATGTATTTGCGCGTCTTTACTATGATTATATTAACTTTACATTTAAAATTATAATCCCTTACAACAAAATTATAAAATAATAAGTACTTTTAAATTAATAGATAGTCATGGAAAATCATCCTTAATACACTATTTTCAATAAATTTCTTCACTTGAGATAAAATAGCTTATAGTCTAATCTAACCGTTGCAGTTGCTTATCAGGAAATTTTAGTACGTGTGGCGATGAGATTTAAAAAAAAATATTTATTCTTTTCCTTAAAAATATATTGTACAAGAAAAGGAAGCTTTCAAACATGTTTATTAAAGTACATGAAATCTTAGGATAAATTTTGAAAAGATCCAAGCTTGGAATAAATTTTCAAAAGCATTCTTTTTCTGGAATCTTACTCCAAAAAAATACATTTCTTCGTTGACTCGTGGGCCCTAAGGAATTCTAAGGATCCTGCAGACATAACTGTCCACTGTTTGCCATAGCTGATTAAAGGCCGGGTATTCCAGGTAAGGATATGCAATGGTTTCCACAGCGTTGGCTGTGCTGGAATAAAAAAAAAACTTTTTTTTTTGTTAGGAGAATCTCTATTAAAAAGTGTCCTTTTTCATTCTTAATAAAGAAAATTGATAGATATCAGAAAACAAGAAGTACATATAAGAAATGGTAGAGAGTGTGCATACCTTACCTATCTGGAATAAAAAAAATTTTTTTTTGTTAGGAGAATCTTTATTAAAAAGTATCTTTTTGTTAATAAAGTGACTTGGTAGTCATCAGTAACAAGAAATATATATAAGGAATGGTAGAGAGGGTGAATACCATCCTATTTTTCAAGCAAGGAGGTATACGAGAGAGGAAAGTAAAAAAAAAATAAAATAAAATAAAAATTTGGAATACGGGTGGTAGAGTATTCGGCAAGGTCGTATTGGAGCTAAGTATTTTGGTTGAAGGATATTTCGTCTCTTTGAATTTGTATCCAACTTTCCTTACACCAAAGCTCTTGGAAACCTTCTTTCTTATCCTTTATGGACGCTGACCACCATTTGGGTCTCACGATTTTTTGCATTTCGTGACCTAGCTGTTCAGCGAGCGCTATTTCGCTTGGTTGGGCGTTATCCATTATTATCGATAATCTTGATCGATAAATGATCCAGATTGCTGCATCATGGACCGTTGACACTACTCCCCGTTGGTAGCCCATGTGTTTGTAGTCTGTTCCAAATAGTCTGTCTTCCTTGGTTGATTCGTGGGTTTTCACTCCAAGAATGCAGCAGAGGTAACTGTCTGCTGCTTGCCATAGCTGATTTATGGCCGGGCATTCCAGATAAGCATGAATAATAGTTTCCACTGCGCTGGTTGTGTACCGCCAGCAAATATTTGGTTCTCCTGTCCACTTACTAGTGATGGTATCTGTCACCGATCTGTTTTTCAAGAGTCTCCATCTTAGTGCCCAATGATTGGGTTCACTTGACCGCTTTTTCCAGTACATCCAAGCTATCTCCCATCTGATGGAGTCGCTTGAGGTCTCTTTCCATTCCGGAATGATATTCTCCTCTTTGCTTGTCTTGTAGAGCCTCCTAATTTTTGTACGAATGTTTTAGATCTTTGTGCCAGCTAGCACACATTTACCCAGCGGGAACGTGCATGGTCCTTCAATCTGTGGTATGCCCTGTAGCAGGGCATGTAGGAATAAATATTTTTTTTTTCCTCTAAGGACGCGGGAACTTGCGTCCTGTGGTTTATTTAATATATATTACAAATCTGAGATGTGCTTTCGAACAAGCTTATTAAGTACTAGAAAAACATGGGATATAATTTAAAGAGTTCCGTGCTTGGAAATATCAGATTAGGTGTTCTTTGTTTCCTCGAAATCGAAGGCTTCTTGGCTGTCATCGATCCGGATTAGCGAGCTCTTTCCCCATTTTTGCTTGAACCCTTCTTCGTCTTTTTTTTTAGATAGCTTCAATCCCGTTTTTTTTTTGATCCCTCATTGATTATATCCATCACGGCACATAACATTTCTGTTACGGGGGATTAGAGATTTCGTGGAGAAATATACGGAATAGTTAAAATAGGAGAATGATGAGGGACAATAAGTAAATGTGTATGGGTTTATATAAGTCAAAAAAAAAAGATTATACGTAAAAATAAGAAAAATAACGAAATCGAAAAGATATTAAGAATGTCGAAACCATTGTTGTACGTGTCGTGAAATTACGCTATATTCGTCATGATACCCGTGAATATTGCACTTGCACACTACGCTACACTCGTACTACGCTCTCAAATACCTTGTGACTGTCAAAGTGTCTTGCTCGTATCAAAAACCGATTTTCTCGTAACATTTCTGTTACGTGGGTTTTGGGGTTTATCGTGAATATTGGTACGTAAAGAAAACAAATGAAAGATTTTCTTAAAAAAGAAAAAAAAAATAAGACAATAAATTTCAAGACTATTACTCAATATAAAAAAACTAATCCGCCTCCCCGTTCACTCACGCTTGAATCGCTTCTTATATAACAAAATTAAACTAAATAGAACGAACCGATTAAACAAACTGGTTAAACGAACTGAATAGACAAACTGGTTAAACAACTAGTTTAACAAAACAGAACAAACTTGAATAAAATTTTCAAAGCGCTAGTAATTTGCCGAAAGGTTATAAAGGTAACAAAAACTAATTGTGCATAAAGTTAAAGAAGAAAAGAAGTTTTTTTTTTGGCTTGTAGTGGCGCAGTTATGACTGTACAAAATACCGATATTCCCGTAACAATTTTGTTAGAATCTGCGTAGTACATGCGAGGATAGTTAAGATAATTACTGGTTTATTAAACAAGAATACTATCTGGAACTTAGAATGTCTCCCTTTACTATAGTGGGAGTTCTGTTCAATATATACTAAAAGAATTACATTACAACGATTACTTTATAATGCTCCGATAATGCTCCGAAATAGCAGGGCTTGAGGGATTACGTGGCTTGGTTGTCCTACTGCAGATATCTCGATACGATTCCAACAATTTTGTCATAAACTAGAGCGATATAACTAGGGGATACTCGTGGAACATAGGTAAAACTATAGGTTTATTCAAGAACAAGGTGTGTATGTTGGAAGTTCTCATTAGAGTGTTCCTTTTATACTATAAGATATAATAACTATATAACCTGTTAACTAATAAAGCTAATGAATACTGGTTTATAACTAGTTCCTAATTAATGTCGGAGCTTGAATATCGTTGGGATAGCTTGATATGTGACTCGAGTTATGACAATTTTTTGTTACGGGCGAAAGGAGGTTTGTGTGGAGGGGTGTCCGGATCTTGATAAAAATAAAGAATTTATCTTTATAATTCAGGGAATTGGTGAGGACAACAAGACAAAATAGATGGGTTTAAATAGGGATGGGAAATCAAGAAAATGACT
>NW_027192204.1:305496-363645 GCF_041956535.1 Calcarisporiella thermophila
GTCCTTGATCGATAGACTTTCAATCGATATGCGTGTATCGTAGTTGTCGTGAATAGCATGTACGTGAAACCGATGTAATCTTTTGTACTTATCGTAAGGGCAATCTTATCAATAATCAAGACTCAGCTTCTGATCAAGTGGATAGCAGTCACAAACTAAGAGTAAGTGCTGATGGGGGAAGTGGGATTCGAACCCACGCCGTTCTCGTCGGCATCCCAGGGATAGTCCACTACACTAACCCTCCCCCATCTCACCTCCCGAGTATCTAAGTGACTGCTTATGTGACTTTCCGTACCAAAAGCCAATATCCTCGTAACATTTTTAAGAGTTCGAGTTTTCGTGGTGTAGTTGGTTATCACGTCTGTCTAACACACAGACGGTCTCCGGTTCGAATCCGGACGAAAACAATTTTTTTTATAAATTATTTTCAGAATGATATCAAACACATTTTCCCTTTTTTTTATGAGCGAAGCTTTTTAAAAATGGTCCATAATTTTAACTATTTACTTAGTATAATAATAAAAGGAATCGTTTATATATTCTTTGAAACCTTATAGGTCAGTACACCGCTTTTACTTATTGTAGCCGCACTCCTCAAGTGCGGTTTTCACAGCATATAATACTTGCTCGATGTGCCCGCGATCCGGCTCCGTTACAGAGATATTCATGTGGCCAATTCGGAAGTATGATATCTGGGGTAAAAGTCCACCTGCGCAAACCACTCCGAATCTCGACAATGCAGGAAGCAGCTCAGCAAGAGCCACACCCTCAGGCACATACACCGCAGTCATGGAGTTCGATGCGACCTCTAGGGACTTGGGCACTAGTTTAAGGCCAAGATCCGTAACGAAATTCTTTACCTTTGCGCTCACTTCGCGATGCTGAGCGAAACGTATGTCCATTTTGTTCTTGATGAGCTGTTTTAAGCTGACATTAAGCGCAAAGATAAGCTGAACAGCGGGAGTAGCAAAGTAAGCTCCTTTACGAGACTCATAGGCTTGCATAATAGGAAGCCAGCGGGCCCAGGAGGAATAGTAGCTGCGAATAGGCGTTTTACGATCACGGAACACTCCCTAGTTATAATTCCATTAGTATTGTCATATCATATGGTATCTTCATTGTAGCTTCAACTTTCAAGTACCATTGCTTGTTCACTAACGACCACGATAGACAACCCGGGTGGCACTCCAATTGCTTTCTGGCTTGCAGTCACTACAACATCCACATTCCAGTCATCCATGCGAAGCTCCTCGCTTCCCACGGAACAAACACCATCGACAATAACAAGGGTTTCGGGTGAAATTTCCTTTACCACTCGCGCAACTTCTTTCACGTCAGATAGTACACCTGTCGAGGTATCCACATGTGTGACTGTGACAATCTTGTATTTGTCTGCGGCCAAGTGCTTCTTGAGATCTTCTGTGGTAGGTCGAGATCCAATCTCGGATTTAATTTGGGTCACCTTTGCACCAAATGTCTCCAAGCTATGTGTCATGATATAAAGTTATAACCAAAGAATGATCAGCAATCACGAATTGACATAGACATTCCAAAGCATCTAATTACCAAACGCTCAGGCCATCTCCGAAATATCCAGTATTTAGTACCAGAACTTTATCACCTTCCTCGATCAAATTGGCACCAACTTGCTCCCATCCAAGGGTCCCCGATCCAGCTAATACAAAGGGCTGTCCTCGCTCGGTGAAGAGAACCTCTCGAAGCATCGGAAAACATTCACCAAATACTCCGATAAATTCGGGAGAAACATGCGAGGTTGCAGGGGTTCCCATGGCAGCGAGGACATCTTCGTGGAATTCCACAGGGCCTAACGTTTGCAAAAAAAAAGTGTTATAAAACTAAAGGCCAAAAGTGCTGCGAGGTATATCAGAATCACTAACCAGGAATCATACACAGTTTTCGGTCAGCTTGAATCATGATTTCTTGATTTCGATGGAAATGGAATTTAACGCGAGGTAGAAACGAAAGGAATTATTGGGCTTAATATTGGAGGAAGGGTGAGAACAAAGCAATTTGGATGGCGCATGTGCTTGTGCAACATTGATGCTACCTTACTCATTTCATGAATTCGAAGCATGAAAGATATCCCGTTTGGCATAAGATAAAATGCAAATTTAAGAAAGACTGAATCCAAATTGCAAAAGCGGTCGGGACAAGGGGGCGCGCATACTTGGTTGGATTATCTAATCTGACTAGAGATTGTGGCTGCATACTGAACAAAGAAAGGAAGAGCTATGGACCTTTATCGACCTGCTGCTTTGACTTATGCCGGGCGATTCCTTCTCACTTTGTTCAAGAGGCCCAACGGCTAGAGCAACATCAATGCCGAAGGCTGCATTAGTCATATCCCCTTATTCTTACGGAAAAGCATCCAACTTTGATAAATTGAGTTTAAAAATTTGGTGGCAAACCATGAAGAAGCAGTCACAAACTCTCTGAGTAGAAAGACATAGCTCAATAAGTTTAATGCTGAAGGTTGCTCATTACTTAATCTAGATTACTGTGATTTTTTCTATTAAAATTCAGATAAAATCATAAAGGAGAGGGAAGGAAGTATATAAGAATAGTAAATAATAATATCGATAAAAGTCCATATATAGTCACCAGATAATGAATGGAGTCCCAGTGAGACATAGCTGCAATAAAATTGCCCATAACACGATTAGAAGAAATAGGAGAGGAGCGAGGGAAGAGAAAATAGGGAGAATAGAGCTGAGATGGGCATGAAGGTATATGATATATAAAATTTTAAATAGAAAATAAGGCGAAAAGAAATTATCCATAAATACATTGGCAGAATATTATAATAAATAATTGGATATCAAACTATTACGATAATCATAGGAATGGCTATAGCGAAGGGAAGGGGGTTAGTGAATTTGTAATATGGTATTTAGCAATCCTGGATAACACTCACATTTTCAAGGACATCTCTTTCTCGCATTAGTGCCCATTCTCCCGCCCCAACTCCAACACACTTCATTGACACAGCCTGCAGTATTCGCATACTTGCAGGGCTCACGTTTTCGTCCCGAGACGTAACAAACCGACATCCATGGGTGGGGAGCGGCTGCTGCTGTTCTTCCTGTATTCGCCACGGTGGCGTTGCCTCGACCTGCCGGCGTCGCCATCGTTGTAAGCGCTCCTGGTCAAACTCCGAATCGATGGATTGTGTTGCGGATGAATATTGCGGGTACGCAGCACGCCAGCGTGCATAGAATTGGCGGGGAGACGCAGTCTGCCGCCAACTACTATTATTCACCACACAATCTTCTTCGGCAGCAATGGCAGGAGAGAGTTCCAAGTCAAGGTCCTCGTCCTCCTCGCCAACCAAACCTTCATCATCGTCATCCTCATCCATGACAACAGGGGGCGATGAGAAGTAGCTTGCAGGAGGTGCCGGGGCAAGAGCCGCTGGCGGGGAAGAGAGGGGGAAACAGTCGAAGTCTTCGTGCAAAGGTGTGGGAGATGAGAGCTCGCGATACTCAGCCAGCGAGTATGAGCGGCGAAATGTGCGAGGGGTGCAGATGTTGTTGAATGGTCGGGTGGTTTGGCGTTGGTTGTCTAGTGTAGAGGGTATCTGTTTCGTGATTATTAGGAGATGCGCAGCGGATGTTAATTGTTTGATTAATATTCGATTTACCTGTGACCATGTGTTACGTTTTGGTATAAGTTTTGGGCTTGTAATCACCGTCTCAATGGTGAGGTCAGCATCTTTTGATCCTAACAAGCACAAAAATGGGGGATCATGATTATTAAGTGTAACGGATAAGAACGAGGGGACAATGCAATGGATTTACCATCGGTAGCTTTGCCCCAAACCGTTTCGAGCATCATACACGAATCACCCGCTAAGGTGAGTCTTCGTCGTTGAGTCATTTCCAGAATGTCGAATGATGGACGAAAGGAGTTCGAGTATAGAAATATATAATAAAAACCAAGAGAACCAAAGCCAAACACCTAACAATTCCAAAGACAAATGCCCAGCCCCCTTCTCGTTCGACTCTCTCTTCTTCTATTTCTTACACAAACAAAGAAAAGGAAGGAAGCAATAAAGGCCCAAGGCCGGTACTTTTAAATTCCTACCAACCTGCGCCGCTTACCGAATAAATGGGATTTTTTTTTGGTGTCGATAGCGATTGGTAGGACAGAGTTTATTGTGCTTGTTGCGTTTTTCGCGGCTTCGGCCGAAAATCCTTTTCTCGAATGGTGGCAAGTTAGAAAGTTTTGTAATGTTCTGTGGCCTTTTTCATAGGCCCATTGGCCTTTGGTTTCCTTAGTCTATACACACTTTAGCAGAAAAGAATTTCTTTCGTTTTCTTCAATTAATTTTGGATGCTCAAAGCTTAGTTTGCCAGTCAAATATAGTGGGTCTAGACCAAGTATGCTAACAACCCTGCACCGTAAAGCAGGAAAACGCGATGATGTCATCCACAGAAATACACAACTACCAAGTTAGAGAATGCTCGTGGCTGGCTCCTGGTGCTCATATCTGTGCATGTGGTCATGCTAATCTACTGGAGACAACGATAATCAATGTGGTAAGCAGCTCAAGGTATATTAAAGCTTTTGAAGTGGCAAGTACCCTTCTCGTTATCATTCACATCTGACCAACTGATTTGGGGTCAAAAACACGTTGTGTTCACCGATTAATCTGTTATCATACATGCATGGTCTGACATTGAGGTTTAGTCAGCTCACTATTACATATTATTACGCGTTGAAGCAAGTTTCATGGTTAGCTTCAGAATGAACTCGGCAGGCAAATCTAATATTTACTTGGGTCCCCTACCCTATTATCTAAACCAAGCAATAGCCTGAATGTCATAGCCTCTAATATACCCCAAAAGAATATAACTCTTCTATTTTCCTAGAGAAACTTGAGTATATCCAGCGTTGCAGAGTAGAGCGATAGATAAATAAATATAAGTAGCTATGTTAGTATTCACACGATCACCCAACATCATGTGTCAGTAGACTGAAGCTCACTCTGTGATGGATTCGCTCACATGAATTATGATTAGAATTCAAAGAGTTATCTACACAACGTGTATTTAGGTCTAAGTGAGAGAAAAGAAATAAATAAAAATACTGCGCCACGAACAATTTATTTTACCATCGTCGCGATCTACGCGATCCGCTTGACGCAATTACAGACTCACCAAGGAATATGGCACCTGCGGCCCAAGATCTACAGACAACCATTCCGCGGTACGCACCAGCCGAGGAGGCCTCGCTGTCACGCGGCGTGCACCACCCGACGTTGGCTGAGATCCAATCCGATCCGATTTCACTTCTTGCCCAGAAGAAATGGCTCAAGAAGATGGATTGGAATCCAGCGGTGGTTGAACAGATCTACAAAGAACAGCTCGAGGCCACTAAATTTAATACTCGCAAAGTGATGCTTCTAGAGTTTAATCAGTATCTAGAAAAGGTTAGTTGAGATCGCTTTAGGGTGCTCTCTAAATTGGTTATCATTTCTAGTCCTTGAAATATTTAATGATATTGACATTGTTATGCTATTTTAGTTCTTATGGCCAAACTATGACCCCGAGACATCATCTCTTCCCCATATTCTATCGATTGTATTGATGATAAACGAGAAATTCAGGCAGCGCGTGCCTGCATGGGGTAATAGAATTGCTTCTTACTTGACTACGCAGTTTCCTCTAAATAACAGAAATCTTTCCTTTCCCATAGACTTTATTCAGACCGCTCCCGTTAATTTCTCTCGATTATTTTCTAATATCGTACGATTAACATTACCCTCTCATTCCCAAAATCTGACCCTTCAAACTCGCAAATTCCTCATTCTCTTCCTCGTCAATGCCTTTCAAAGTCTGGAGAATGTCGCAATCAGATCAGAATGCATGCGGTGAGATTCAATGTCATCCCCACAATTGAAAGCCCTGTTTCTGAAATCTATATTCCATATTAGACTGGTTTCTATAGCAACATGGGAATGCATCGTCCCGAAACGGAGAGAGCGGCTATTTAATGAAAATCCCTCGTTACGTAAAGTTTGGAAGCATATCCAGAAAAAATATGACACTTCAGGTAGGATCCTTTATTATATATAACTGGCCAGGGGCGACTTACGAGTTTTCATATTAGACGAAGCAACCCGGGAGAAACTTGATTTCGAACGAAAATGGCTAAGTAATTTACTGCGAGATTTTGTCCAGATCCTTTTTAGCATCGAGGATTCAAATGAGGGTAAGGGTTACTCTGATTTTTATGGATTTTTTTTTTCAAGTACATTTAATTTTTTTTTTCTCACTTCACCCACAGACACTGTGTTTTATTGCGAAAGATTTGTCGAGCTCCTAATTGACCTCGAGGCTCAGCTACCAACACGACGCTATTTCAACACTCTATTAGATGACCATCAAATCCTCATTCTTTGCGAAAATGCTCCAATTCTCAAACATATGGATAAAAGGTATAACGAATGAACCGTAGCTTTCACGTATGCCCGCATTGTACTAATTCTGCAGTTTAGTTCTCTTCTCATGCAATTACTGGATATACTTCGCTTCTATGCCAAGTTTGAGATCAATGACTATCAAGGAACTGCCCTCACGCGAAATGATATGAGAGAGATCCACGAATCAAAATTGGTTGAACTCCAGGTACAAGTCTCTCTCTGCCCCAAGCTCAAAATGACTGGTTTTGACTGACGTTTGCCTTGGCTTAGCGCATTGCTTTCAAGCATTTCCAACCAACCTTGAAGTCATTAGCCCTCTCCAATGTCGGGTCGATAGAGCAGCGTGACGAACTTCTGAATCATTTTAAGGAGCTTGAGGATTCTGAGCTCATGAAATTAGCCGAAATGCTTGGTGTGCGCACTGAGATAGTGCTCAATGATACCCGACTTGATGAACATCAGATCCTCTTGGACAGCTTAGTTGCACGCTTTGAAAAGCGAGTCAACCAGATTGACACAATTAACTCCATGCCGATTTATCCTGATGAGGTAGTATTTATTCCTAGAGTTTCCCGATGTGGTTCACCCCCTGACATTTTTTGATATCACATAGAATATGCTCTTCAACGATGTCCTCGTTAAGACGCAGTTCTATTCGGGCGACAGGCCTCTAGCCCTCCCAAAGCTAAACCTACAATTCCTTACCATCCATGACTATCTACTCCGCAATTTCAATCTCTTTCGCCTGGAGAGTGCTTATGAGATCCGACAAGATATTGAAGATGTTGTCAAGCGACTTGGGCCGCGTGTATCGGTCGATAACCGGACAGCATTTTCTGGTTGGGCACGGATGGCGGTGCCCATTACAGGATTTCAAGTGGTAGAGGTTGCGGGACCCAAAGTTGGAGAGAATAAGCCGGCTTATGTGAAGGCAGATATAACGCTTAATCTAGGGCGATATACGGATTCAATTCGTGCTGAATGGGACGAGCTTCGACAGCATGACGTACTATTTTTATTAACCATTGAAGCCCATGCGGAAACGAGTGAGAAATACACCAGCGATATGGATTTCCGGTGAGTACCCCGAATCCACTGCGAGGCTGTTTCTCGGCACTTGAATTTAACCGAATTTCCTCTCTCGAATGAAGAAAACATTTCGGGATCAAGTACGTCCGCGGTTGTGAGATGCGCGCGTTTATAGGCGATGATGGTAAACCCCTTGATGAGGGCGAGCCTCGAGACGAGAATGCCCTGATTGGATCGGTGCGGACCATCCGTGTCCATTTGGATCCGAACCAGTACAAGGTAATTGAGCTTGTGCAAGAGGATTCATTCGGTAGAGGATAATGACCATGCCCAAATATAGGCTGATATGGACCGACATCACAAGGAGAAAAAAGAGAATGTCCATGAAACATTCAACTTGCTGTTGCGACGCAAACCCAAGGAAAACAACTTCAAATCTGTGTTGGAGACCATCCGTGATCTAATGCAAAGCGAGCTGGTCATCCCCGACTGGCTGCATAACGTGTTCCTTGGGTATGGCGACCCCGGCAGCGCCCACTATTCACGTATCTCCAACCAGCCGAAGGAGCTCAACTTTCGAGACACCTTCCTGGACTACGAGCATCTGGTGGAAAGCTTCCCGAACTCTGTAAGTTTGACCGAGCGAAAGGGTTGCTTCTTCCACACATCGCACTAATCCAACTTTGATAATCCCACCCTCCAGGAAATAGTCCCTTCTCCCGAGTCTACTATACCCGTCCCTCCACCCCATATTCTTTCGTTCCCTCAGACATCTGAGGACCGCAAGACGTCCAAGAAGCGGAAAGCGAATGCTCAGCCCCCCGTGACCGATGGAGCCCACGCCAATAATAAACAGGTAGCGGTGCGCACCTATACCATGCCAAATATGGGCCCCTATCCCTTCAACAAACCAAAACAGAACTCGATCCGCTTCACCCCCGTTCAGATAGAGGCAATTCGTGCGGGAATGAGCCCTGGCTTGACGCTAATAGTAGGGCCGCCCGGCACTGGTAAGACGGACGTGGCAGTCCAGATCATCGCCAACATTTACCACAACAACCCGGAGCAGCACACACTACTTATCACGCACAGCAACCAAGCCCTTAACCAACTTTTCGAGAAGATCATGGCGCTGGATATCGACGAGCGTCACCTCCTGCGACTTGGGCACGGAGAGGAGGAACTCAACACCGAGTTGAGCTTCAGCAAGTACGGAAGAGTTAATTCCTTCCTCGAGAAGCGGCTTGAACTTTTGGCAGAGGTGGATCGCCTCGCAAAATCACTGGACATCGGCGGAGCACATGGTTATACTTGCGAAACGGCAGGCTACTTTTTCCTGTACCACGTGCTTGCCCGATGGGAAAAGTACACGGAAAAGGTCAAGAACGGCCCAGAAGAGAGCTTGACGGCTGAGCTGGTACGAGACGAGTTCCCCTTTGGTAAGTGGTGTGGAATTGGTGATTGGTCATTTTTCACAACCAACTGATCCTGTCTTGTCCCCTTCTTTTTATAAAGCCGAGTATTTTGCCAACGCACCCCAGCCGCTTTTCCCGGCTGAGGCCTCTTATTTGGAGGCTCTCGAGATTGCAGAGGGCTGTTTCCGTCACATTAACCACATTTTCACGCAGTTGAATGAGATACGCGCATTTGAGCTGCTTCGAACTGGCCACGACCGCTCCAATTATCTCCTGACAAAAGAAGCGAAGATTATCGCCATGACATGCACCCATGCCGCCCTCAAACGGCGGGAGCTGACCGCACTTGGATTCAAGTATGACAACGTCATTATGGAGGAGGCGGCCCAGATCCTTGAGGTGGAGACATTTGTCCCCCTGCTGCTGCAGGAACCGGACGGCGACCACGAGGGGCGCAACCGCCTTAAGCGTGTGGTTCTCATCGGAGACCATAATCAGCTTCCCCCTGTGGTGAAGAACCTCGCGTTCCAGCAGTATGGCAACATGGAACAGAGCATGTTTACGCGGTTTGTACGCCTTGGTGTGCCGCATATCCAGCTGGACAGACAGGGACGCGCACGATCGTCTATTGCGGGGCTCTACCGATGGCGGTACAATGGGCTGGGCGATCTGCCGATCATCAAGGAGGCACCCGAGTATCAAAAGGCGAATGCTGGGTAATTTGATTGACACATTTGGCCCCGATCTCCAAGAAGTACCTGACGGACTTTTACTGACTATTATAATCACAAAATAGATTTTCATTTGAATATCAGCTCATTAACGTCGAAGACTACAACGGTGCGGGGGAGAGCGAGCCCTCGCCCTATTTCTACCAGAATCTTGGCGAGGCGGAGTATGTGGTCGCACTCTACCAGTACATGCGGTTGTTGGGCTACCCGTCGGAAAAGATATCGATTTTGACGACCTACAATGGGCAGAAGGCTCTGATCCGCGACGTTCTTCAGCGGCGCTGCTCGTGGCATCCCCTCTTTGGATGGCCGGCCTGTGTGTCCACCGTGGACAAGTACCAGGGCCAGCAAAATGACTATGTGCTTCTGTCGCTAGTACGCACTAAAACCGTAGGGTATTTGCGCGATGTGAGACGCTTGGTGGTCGCGCTATCGAGAGCAAGGCTGGGCCTGTATGTGTTTTGCCGGCGGGCGCTGTTTGAAAACTGCGTGGAGATGCGCGAGGCCTTTTCGCTGCTGGTGCAGCGCGGGGACAAGCTTTCCCTAAGGTTGGGCGAGATGTGGCCGACCGATCGCGCGGCCACCCCGGCTGACGCCGAAGAATTGCAGAAGGATGAGCAGGGGGTGATCATGGAGGATGTCAAGCACATGGGAAGCTATATTCACCAGATGATTCAGGAGCAGCTGGAGCACGCCCGGCAGCTCCAGGAGGAGCGAGAGAGAGAGGAGCAACAGCGGGAATTGGACGCCATGGAGGAGCAGTCTGTCGAGCCGCAGACAGAGCAGGCCCTGGAGGGGACAGAGGAGCATAACGAAGATGGGATGGATGAAGATAGAGCGAACGAGGACGAGGATATGGAGTAGGCTCCCGTCGCCACACGATTTCTAGGTCTTTATGTTTCATTTTCCTTGAACAAAACCCAGTTTGTTTGTTTTTATTTGCTGATTAATAAAATTAGGCATTGTTCAATCTTGATGAAATTAAGCAAAAGCAAAAGGGGGAGGGGAGCAGGGAGTAGAGAAAGCACATTTGTCTATATTACAGCTAAGAGTATATTGAACACCATCGTACAAGGAATAAGCGGCAGGGGGGGAGGGGGTGGGAGTCTCCAATCATTATAACTCCTCCGCCGAGATTTCGGTCTTGGTCGGGCTAAGACGGTCCAGGTAGGTCTTTCCCCGCATATATGGAATCAGGTCGCAGTAGGCCTGTCGTATTCTAGAGCCTAGCTCCGCCCGTGCTTTCCACAGTTCGTCTGCCTTTTGCCGGTCGCCGGACTTCATGGCTGCGCACCACTTGCCCGTTAGGTCCTCGAAGTCTTCGATGATGGCATGGCGCTCTTTGAGTAAGGTGTTACGGGTTTCGGTGTCCTGCAGCAAATCGTTCTCACCTTCCACAGGGGGCGGATACACCCACCGATATCCCTCATCATCGCCACCCACTAGGTTGGCGGGCAGGTATTCCTGATCAACGAACTGGAGCAACTCGCCCACGTTGCTCGTGAACCGAATCTTGCTCGCCACTACGGGATCAAACCAGAGCTTGATAATCCGCCACACGGCTCCGAAAAACCAGGGGGCGTTGTGGATAATCAAGAGACCCAATGACTCCGGGTAGTAGGCCTCGCAGCAGGTGACGATGAATCTGGCCAAGTCTAGGTCGAGATTCACCATGGCAACATTGGAGAGGTTGAAGACGATGCAAAAGGTTTCTACGGGCGGCTCCAGTAGGCTACGCTGCATCTCGAACTTGAGTAGAGTGGATTTCTTGAGAGGCTCTTCATCCGTGTGGCTCCTGAAATGGTTTTTGACGTCGACAAAGCTGGGGAAGTGGGGGCAAAGAGGATGATTCAAGTGAGCGGTGAGTTTCAAACAAATAATACATCGAGTTCATCCTTACCAGATAGGGCGATTCCACTTGTCCACGCCGTGTAAATACCCCTTCGACACCTCAAACGACTCTCTCCAACCTTTCTCTCCGGTAGCCTTGAAATGCTTCTCCATCCCTAGTTCACCTTGCGCAATCAGCTCGGGGATGTTTTCCTCGATATGGAATTTCTCAATGCTAATGAGTAACTGGAGGGCGGCCTCCACATTCCACTTTCTAGCGCGGAGATATCGTAGAAGAATCTGATCCGGCAATTCTTTGAAAGTGCATTCCCAGAAGGAGCGTTGGATATCGAACGGAGTGATCTCTAGGAGATGGTGGGGATCCAGTTTCTCAGGAGACTGTTTTTCATCGGTCTCAGGAGCTTTTTCTCTCCTTGCGCCGCCGCTCAGCCAGCCGCCGAACGATGCTTTCTTAGCCGCGGGGGCTTCTTTGCTGTCCTCTTTGCCCGGGAACTGATCCCGACGAAAGACGTCTAAGACAGCCGTCCATAATTCGGAAAGCTTAATCATTTGCTCGGGGCTCAGGCGGCCGAGATGCCCCTCTGCGGTTCTCTGGTCTGCTGGGAGTGGTAACAGATGAGTAACCATGGAAGGATGGTAGTGGAGCTAATGACAGGGGCGAGAAAGAGAGGCGTGGTAGAGGGGAAAAAGGAAATAGCCAAGAACAGAATAATAGAAGAGACAATAAAAATAGGGAGCAGGGACAAGGAACCGTTTCTGTTTCTTCCTTGACTTTGCCTCTAAACGTTCCAATTAGAAGGGCCTTGGGCACAAGAAACCGAGAGGCCACGTGAAATTTCCATGTGCACTCTGAAACCGCCCTTTCCATCAGGCACGACGGGTCCAATTCCTGCGGGCCTACGCACCATTATGGAATTCTGCATTCTAAAGGGAGGGAAAAACGAAATAAACAGCTTGCAATCGGGAAACACGCTTTAAAGAGGATGCAATGAAGCGAAAGGAAAGAGACGAAAGTCTGACATGAAAATAGGAAAAGGCTGGAGGGGTCGTTCTCAGAGCAACGGGGGAGATAAAACTAAGTATACGAATGGTGGGAGACTATACAAAGACAGAGTAGGCGGATAAATAATATAGATAATCGTGATATCGATATGTATATAAACAGGTTTTCAATAATAAAAACACAGGTATTGTGGAATCTGAACATGTTGGGAAACCTAAATGGCCGCTTATCTAAGCATCTGGGTAGGAATCCGAGCAGGCCTATCTGATGCGACTGAGGTTGAAATGGCGGGGGGGAAGTGTGGATGGGATGCAGAGAGAGGGGGTGGGGAGAGGGGAGGTTGCAGGCATGAGAACTGGCTTGCATAGTTGCTGAAGAGCCTTGTGAATTCATGGTTACTGCTGTCTTTTCTGGCGTCGTGCGAGAATCGGGTCGCTGAAGAGGGCGGGGGCGGCAGCGGGGGCAGTGCAGCGCGCTGGGATGCAACTCGAGGTGAGCTGGGGGTGTAGGCCATGGAGACGGAGAAGCTGGTGGTGAGAGGCGAGGGGGTGTGCGGGGGGGTAGGATCCAGCATCAGTTTCGGCGGCTCACCAAGCCCGTGCCTCTTTTGGAGCAGCTGGGTTACCAACGGTGCGGCCGGAAAGTGAGTTTTCGGCTCTGGATATTCAGGATTGCTTGGGGCCATTATGTCATCCTCCATCTCCTTTGCGGCCGCTTCCTCGCTTCTTCTTCTCCTGAAAAGACATGAAGATCAGAATCCAAGTTATACTAAGCCCTGATTTTTTTTTCTTTTTGGTGCTGAAGCCGTGGAATCGGCCTTCAAAACAAGGGACGCTTACATTGCCTGGGCGCGATTTTCCTTGCGGATTCGCATGCGCACCCCTTGATCCGAGAACATTCTTGTAAGAAAGGTAGATTCTACAAAAAGCTCACAGCTGCTTAGTTGTCATACTCTGGCACGTTTTCACCGTCTTCTCCTCCCTCCTTTTTTTGTTCATCGGCTCACCTTGCATTCCCGGGAACAGCTTTGGGGCGTACACAACGAACACGTCGGAATACACACTAGTTCTATAAATGGCGGCTTGTCTGAAGAGTAGCACAGATTAGTGACGAAAGGGGGAGAAGGGGGGGGGGAGGTGCTTTTTCAGCGTCGACGCGTACCTCTTGATCTCATAGAGCGTGAACTTGAGCCTAAACGTCCCCTCCAGCCTCACCGAGATGTCGGGGTAGACGAAGAAGCCGCCATCTATGCGAGGGGGAGGGGTGTTAAAGCTGAGGATGCAATCCTCCGGGAGGGCTGGCTGGGGCACTTACCGGAATTGTCCAGGTCCTTCAATTTATACAGCGATTGTACCACCGTCCCGACACATACTCTATTTCCCCCAAAATAATTGATCTCCCGAAAGGAATCGGGCTGGACCACATTGACATACAGGAAAAAATAAGGGTTCTGCAGATAGTTTCTGTTATAGTGAAGCGGATGGAGGCATCAGCGTAATCTTATTCTTCTTCAGAAGGGGCTTCTATGGATATACAGACTCATTGGGGTCCCCCTCCGCCACAAGCTGAACAATGGGGGGCGGATCGATGGGCCGCCGGTCCACTGGATAGGCAAAACAGATAGGAGCGGGTGAGCTCTATGCGTCGAGAAGCCGCAGCGGCTAATTACCTTTGTCGCGGAAGCTGCACAGGCGCGCCTGCCGGGGCTGCTGCCGAACTAGCAGCGTGTATCTGGAGAGAATGAGCAGGTAGAGCGTCAGCATTAGCATCGGCGCATACAGGGACAGAGATGCCTAGATTGATGTCACCTTAGTTGCTGGCCGGAGCTGATTTGCTCGAAGCTGGATTCCTCGAAGGTCCGTTTCTTCATTTTGCATTAATGATGAGGGGCCAATGGGGGGCGGGATTGAGATGGGGGAGAGCACGAGCTTAAAATAGAGGCCAAGGGCGGGAGAGGGGAAGAAAGAGGGCACAAGGGGAACCAGGAAGCCAGAATGGCCAGAAATTGGTTTTTGACACGGGAAACCCGAGCGCGAGCGCAAGGCCTACGTCGCTCAACTCTAAACCGGCAAGCGCGCACAATGATGCCAAATCTACCAGAATAGTAAGATTCGGTATTTCGTCTTGCTCAGCAGCACTGTGCATGGTGACTGGCTCGGAGAATATAACCAGAACTCTGCCGACCACGCGAAAAGTCTACCCCTCGAGTGGACTGGCGGCGTTCCCGCGGAGCTCTGGAAAAAGGCAAAGGGCCGGCTTTAGGTTAGGTTTTGTGGTTTCTTCTCGCGACGGTTGTTCACGCTTGCATAAACCGGTGCAACCCGGCTTGTGAATCCTGATTTTTCTCTCCCTTCTCGCTCCATGCGACTGAAGATCGTTCCTCCAGCAGAGTTCCCGGGGGAGCCGACCCCTGCTGCCCCTCTCGCCGCGCAGCCTCGTGCACAAGCTTCCTCAAAGCATGGATATTGTTCAACCAAGTGATCCAGCCCAAGCGCCCTCCGGCACCCGCTGCTTCCTCCCTCCCCAGCTAACTCAACTTTAAGGAGTGCTTTCTTTTTTCCAGTCAAGTCACGGCCTGGTCGCATTTCCCGAAGCGGCTCAAGCCTGTTCCATCTAAGCTTTCATCCCTGATGGGCCTTGCAAGCCGAAATCACGTTTCTGCGCAAGAGCGAGGATGCGTTTGGCTCTAGCGCAATATAAGCACGTTTAGTACTTCTTTCCACCCCATCTAACGGGCTTTTTCCAAGCTGTTTGGAGGGAGATGGGGGGAGCATGGTCGTTTTTTTTCTTTCTCTTTGGCCACAAAAAAGCACGCCAAGGCTTTCATTACAGGACAATGCCATTCAATATAATTATCCGCTTTAATGGTGGTAATGAACAAGTAACAATAGCTTAAACCGAAATTGTTTTGAAGATGTTGAAACCAGTGTATGCTGTTGAGATGACACAGCCTGGAATCTGGCGATGCCAGTGAATCTCTTTGATGTGTTGTTGGCCCTGGGATGCGGGGAGAGGTTAGGTTGAGCCAATCTTAAAGGAAAATGTTAAATAAAAAAAGCAGGCGTCCTCACCTGATGCACGAATAAGAGCTGCGGAGGAACATCCTTTAACTCGGGAGCGCGGCTCTTCTCCTCCTCCGGATCCTGTTCCACCGAGAGATCCCAGAGGGTGACTTGGTCGTCGGCGCCAGACACACAGAGCACCGACTCTTCACTAGGGTGCCATTCGATAGAGGTGATGGGCGCCTGATGCCATTTGAAGGTGGCCACCGGCGTGGGCGTTTGCTGCGAGCTATGCTCGGGGAAAATTAGAAAGGTGAAATTAGACATGCCCCCAAGCAAGTAGGAAAGAAAGCAATATACTTTGAGAACGTGCGCAAGTCCCAGATGTTGAACACGCCGTCGTCTGCACCCGATGCCAGCAGATACCCGACCTGTTTATTCCAGCTCATTACGTTCACATCCGTGTCACTGGCACGTATGCAGATGGCCTCCTTCTTTTTGTTCCGCAGGTCCCATATCCGAACCGTACCGTCCGCGGAGCAGGAGGCAAACACATTCTTCTCCGATGGTGACCACTGTATATCCTCTACGGACGAGGTGTGTCCTTTGAACGGAGTGCGGTCTATCGTGTAGGAGGAGGAGGTGCCGGTGGTGAGGTAAATGTTGCTGTCGCAATCGCCGGTAAGTAGGCGGCCGGGGGTGGTGGGCGACCAGTCGAGGGCAAAGCCTTCAGTTCGGTGGGCATCGATGGTGAAAATGGGAGATTGGGCAGCCGGAGGGATGGGCGTGCCTGGAGAGTCAAGCGAGGCAATCACCGGGGCAATATCCCAGAGGTGAACTTTGCCAGTGTCGGCCCACGTGGCCGTGACATGCGCATCACGCTGCGGCATTGTCCGTACACGGTTCACACCGCCCTTGTGCCGGATGCTTCGATGCTCAAGGATGGGGTCTTCGTCCAGGTTTTCGTCCTCTTCGTCATCCGATAAATCTAAGAAAGAGGGGCATCAGTCGGAATACGGCTTCCCTTTCAAGCTCAAGAGGTATATTCACCATCATCATGCTGTGTCTTGTGTAAATCAGTCATCTTCATTACTATCACCTCGTTATTATCCGGCTTGTCTGCCTGTGTTCCAGTCACGACGTAAGCTGTCGCAGGATACTTGAATGCAAAAAAAAAAGAATTGCCGAAGATGACGTGAAAAGTTGGAATATATCAATGCTTACTGTTGATCGCTCATCTCCAAGCCGATCCCACAAAACATCAAAACTAAGACATGGCCATTTCACATTCATTTTATGTAGCATCACGTATACCGACTGATCCACCTCGAGAACCTCGTCTTTTTCCAGCTTTTGTCCCGGCAAATAGACTCGTACATCCTCTGGCTTTTCTTCCTCTTCTTCCTCCTCCATCGCTTGCTGGTCGGTGTCCATGCCATTCATATCTTCGTCTCCTCCATCGACAACCTGTTCCTCCTCCTCATCCCATTCATCTTCCCACTGATCTTCAAAGTCACCCATCTCATTCTCGCCGTCCATTTTTACATCCTCCTCTCCGGGTCTGCGCCGTGCCTCCTGGATATCTTCGGCCACTCGTTTTGACATTGTTTGCGGCTATTATTATGATCGATTCAAGAGACTATTAACCTCGAACCTCTTCACTATTTCAAGTCGGAGGTTGAATTCGAAGAGTAAACAACCTCTGACGTCACGCATATGAAGGCTCTTTTCAAAGTCACGTTTTACAGCGTTCGGTTTTCTGGAAATCTTCATCTGTAAGCCGCGAAATCAACCCACTTCTAACTCCGTTTCACGTAATAGAAATTCTTTAGCGTCTTGTTCTGTGCGTAGACACGCCCATGTGGGAAAAGAGGGGATCGCCATTTTGACTTTTGAATTTTTACTCTGTTTAATATTCCCTTAATTCTCCGTATACCCCTCATCACGGTTATTTAACCGCCGTCTTATATCCTCGTAAGACACCCTCAATTCTGCACGCGTATGCTTTTGTGGGAACAAAAAAAAACAAATAACGTCATATACGCTCCATTCGTGAGATTCAGTATTGGTAGCATTACCTTAACGGCCAGCTCCTTCTCCCATGTTAAAACTGATCGCCTCCCTCGGCAAGAAAGAAAAGGAAAGGCGATTCTTTGAGCAGCCCCAGCAGACGCAACAGCAAGCGAGTGTGCATCGGTCAGCGTCTTCTGCGTCGAAACCAGAATCGACTGCCCCCTCTTTACGCAGCGCTTCTACACAGGAAAACGTTCAGTCCGTAGGACAAGGTCTTTTTCTTTCTGGAGGCAACCGTTATTACACTCTGAATTAACTCAACCCTCTCTTTGCTACCTTTTTTATTATTAATCTGTTCTGTGCCCAATCATAGTAACAACAAACCCTGCATCTGTACCCTATCCACAATTCAATCCATCACCAGCGCAGTTACATACAATTCAACCGGAGAACATTCCACCATCAGCAGAGCAGAACCAACCACCACAGCAACCACAGCAAGCACCACAACCACAAAATCAAACGGCAACAGAGAACAATAATATGGCAAATATTGGGCATGAATTTATGGATGGCGGCATGCATGGACTTGGCATGGGAAGAACCCCGCTTCTTCCGTCTATACCTCCCATGGGACCGATGGGCCAGGTGCCTGGGGGAATGATGGGACCAAGTGGAGCGGGCGTGCCGGGAATGGGCATGCTAGGTCATTCTGGAGGCATCCCCCCTATGGGTGGCCCGGGTAGCATGATGGACCAGCCAGGAGTCGGGATGATGAGCGAAGCACATGGAGGAGTTGGTTCAATGGCTGGGATGGGGCAAGCCGGCCTGGGCCCTCTGGGAATGGGCCCCTCTCCTGGCATGCCACCCATGAATAACCTCGGGGGAATGGGAGTGATGGATGCTGGAGGCGGCCTCGGGTCGATGGGAGGCGCTGCGAGGATGTTTCCCATGGCACAAGGTGGAATGACGTCGATGGGAGACTCGGGTGGGATTCCTCCGATGGGCCAGGGGATCCCAGGGCCGAGCCAAGGGGGGATGTTCCCGCTAGGGGGTGCGAGGGGATTCCCGGGCATGGGCCAGAGCGGGATGGGCGCAATGAATCCAGGAGGAGGCATGCTAGGACAAGCCTCGGCGATACCCCCAATGCACATGATGGGATATGGTCCATTGCCTGCGAACGAGCTCTTTGATCAGATGGGCTCCCCTTCCACACCGCGCGCTGGCTCTATGCCTCCTCCCCCTCCCCACCCTATGACACCCAAAATGATGCCGGCTGGGATGGGAGGACAGTTCCCACACCCTCCGCCTCACCTTCCACCGCTGCACCCAGTGCGACCCCCTCTCTCCCGCACCAACAGCACTTCTAGTGCGCGAACCATGCCCGATCACCCAGGAGCACCCTTTGATCCCTTTATGAGAATGGAGGGGTCCCCGGGATTCGAGCCTCCGGATGGCATGTTCATGGGCGGGGGCTCTCCGCTGTTTAATGAACACATGAAACCGCATACCGTGCCCATGATGCCAATGCACCGCCGGCGGCCTCATCGCCTGCAGCGTAGTATGTCTCACCATGAGATTCCCCCGCCGCCACCGCACCTGTTTATGCCTCCACCACACCATGGTCCTTTCATGCCCGGTGGCGTCAGCGGCGGCGACGGCGAATTGGAAAATGCAGGAAAGGATATGCCTGCTACCTCGTCCCCTTTCTTCCCCCCTGGGTTTATGCCCCCTCCGCCCCCGATGCCTTTCCCACATCCATTCATGTATGGACCCCATCCCCCCTATTCGGGGATGCCGCGCCCGGAGCCGGATGAGAGCGAGGGGGGACGAGGAAAAGCCTCTTCGTTGCAGCGCGAGGGTTCGAGGAAAAGTTCAAGGATCGTGGACGATAAATCCGACCGAGGTAATTGGCCGGCAGGGCCTTTTCACGCTGAAATAAGTGACCCGGACATTGATTTTTCTATTTTTTTATATATTTTGCCCATCAATTCTGAATCTTATGGTGATGCAGCCACTGGAGACAAACGCTCTTCCATGCCTCCCCTTCGCCCACGTGCCAGCTCCATGAGATACTCTACTGGCGGCCCGTCTCCCTCCTCGGCACCCATTACCTCCCAGCCAGCCTACTTCTCCCCTAGTCCCAACACGGGGCCCGACGCGGCCGGGGATGAGGTGCGCTCCGACGACGAGATCGAGGTGTTGCGGAAGCAGCTCAGCGATTTGCAGGTGGAGCGAGATGAGTTCTATAAACAAGAATCAGAACACCGCAAGCGGGAGCAGAAGATACTACAGAAGTTGGCGCGCGGGCAAGAGGAACTGCAGCGTGTGCTTTCCAAGCGGGGGCTACACTCGACAAGCGCCGGACGAGACCGAAGGGAAGACTACTACCCGCCCATACGAAGATCCCGATCCTTCCACCGCTACTACAACCCCCCGTCCCTCCGCGACTACTACCGGGATGAGTTGGACGACGACGAGGAGTTTTACCCGGGCGATTACTACTATGACAGGGACGTGTATGCGATGCCTTCCCCGTCCCAGCGGCAACGCTACGCGCGGGCCAGCAGGCAAGAGTCGAACGCGAGCTCGTCCGAGGCAGAGGAGAAGGAGCCCACTCCCAAAAATGGTGAAGAGGCGCTGAAAAGAGAGGGTGAGATGGCCGCTCGAAAGCAGAAGGAAGCCGACCCGGTGCAGCAAGACACTTCGGCCGCCGATGCAGCCAAAGATTATAGCAGGCAGCGGCATCGTCGTCGACAGAGTTGGTACTAAGCCTCAGCCTACGATCATCTGATTATGTAGGATCGGCTTTTTTTTATTGTTTTCAATTGATTTCTTACTAATTCTCGGGGCAGAGGGAGATATATTTATTTCTATTTTTGGTGTTCTGGTTTTGTTTTTGTTTTTTAAAGTGCAATTTACCCCTATTTCTAGGCATGGTGATCCTGCGAATGGACCCATTTATTATTTTTTACCATTCCCCTCCTGTTATGCGCTATTTCTATTCCCCAGGCTATATCTCTATTTCTATGTCTATCTATATTTATATCCTTATAATAATCGACGAGTGTGTGTTTCCTTGCGTTTCCACTTTCATGCCTAGTCTTAGAATATATATACACTACCTTTGATACAGTATTCTACTTTTTGGGGGGAATGCCTAGTGTCTGTCTCTCCATACTTTACATAATATGTAGCGCGAGCTTGAGCTCGGTTTCAACCTTTAACTCTATTGTTTACTTCAATACAATTTCATCTCTTTTTGGAGAAAAACTTCGTGTTTTCTGCTTTTATCATGAATAAACAAAATAGCACAATTGCATATCCAGATAGACCCAAGTAGAAAGGAGGCAGGAAAAAAAATACAGTATAAAATCATGGATGTGGAAAGCGGGGGAGAAGAAGAGAGAGCCTGTGGAAAAGCATTTGACAAGGAAGAGGCGTAGAACAGCCATAGAGGTCGAGGAAGAAACATGGGAGAAGGGAGAAGGAAAGGTCGCCCCATCATTCTAGAGAGAATAGAAGATTCTTAACGCAGTTTTCGTGGTTTAGGGTGCACTCGGGCCCATCTCGTCACTGACAATCCCGGCTAAGAGTTGTTCCACCTCTCCGACCGATTCTAGGTAGAACTCGGCCTCGGTTTGTTTGCGTCCCACCGTGCACGTTACGGCACGGGGAACATCCCGCAGCAAGGAGAACACAACCTCATCGGTCTTGCCATCGCCAACACACAGCAGGAAGTCTATCTCGTCCGCTCCCTCCGACTGCTGCTTCAAATCCCTCAGAATGGCACGGACCGCTGTGGACTTGTCAACAGAAGAGGGCCGCAGCTCTAGTGTTTTGTTTCCGTGGACGATCGCGAGGGCCATGTGCGACATCAGCTTCTCCAGATTGACCTGGAGCTCTTGGGCCTGCCAAGTTCCAAACTCCGGGTCGGTGTTGCGATAGTGCCAGGTGAGGTTGATCTCTTTCTCCTCGATGAAAGAGCCGGGGGTGCGCTCGGTATAATGCTGGAAGAGCGGGCGGATTGTCTCTTTCCACTATTGAATCCACAATGACAAACGAAAAAAAAAGCACGCTGTGGTCAGTGAGCCGTTCACTTGTTAACTATATTGCGTACTTACCGTTGGGTCAACCTGCTCCACAAGCCGGTACCATCCTTGGCCTTCTTCCTTCACCACCTTTCCTTCGGCCACGACCGCCATGGGGTCAATTTGCCCACGCAGAGAGACCGGGTGCTTATAGAAACATCCGTGCTCAGCCGAGAGTCCCACGCCTGTTTCTTGGAACCATGCATCCAAGTGGTGACGGCCGCGGCCAGACAAGATGTAAACGTAATATCCAGGCATGGAGGCCAGCTTCGTCAGCGTGGAGATGATCACACGCGATGGCTTCGCTAGCTCTGGCAGGCGCTGTGGCGTGGTTAGAGTTCCGTCGTAGTCGAGCAGAATGACGCGCTTCTTTGCCTTGTGAGCCGAGGCAATTACCTCCGCGGTGTTGAGACGAGGAAGATTGGCCACTCGGCTGAGCTCCTCCGTTACATGGCGCAACTCCTTGATGAAACTGATGCCCCAGTAGGCTGCGGTGTATTTGGTGACATAGCGGTAGAGTTTCTCGTGATTTGCCTTTCGCTCTGGTTCGGGCATGGTAACCGCCTGGTAGATAGCTTCAGCAAGCTCTTCCGTGTTCCAAGGATTAACGATGATCGAGCCTAGAGTGCAGAAGATTACAAGAGACCGAAATATAAAGAGAAAAAAATTAGATTTCTGGTCCCACCCCCCACCTCCCCCCAAAAAAATACAAATACAAGTCCATTCTTACCGTTCAGAGACTGAGCAGCACCGGCAAATTCGGACAAGATCAAAACACCATGCTTAACTTGCTGAGACGCGATGTACTCATATGAGACGAGGTTCATGCCATCCCGGGTGGAGGAGACGAGGCAGGCATCAGAGATGGCATACAACGCGCACAACTCGTCGAAAGGCATGGACTTGTGCATGAAATGAATGGGGGCAAACTCCACTGTTCCAAATCTGCCGTTGATTCGGCCAACAAGCTCATTGACTACGGCGCGCAGATTTTGATACTCCTCCACGTCCTGTCGGCTGGGCACTGCGAGTTGCACAAGTACCACTTTGCCAACCCACTCGGGGTGTTTGCTCAGAAAGACCTCCATCGCATGCAGCTTTTGGGGCACGCCCTTGATATAGTCAAGCCGGTCGACACCGACGATAATCTTCACGTCGGTGAATTTCTCTTGTAATGCGCGGATACGGGCCTGCACCTTATCCGTCGCGATCATGTCTGTGAATTTTTGCGGGTCAATTCCGATAGGGAACGTGCCCACATACACCTGGCGCCCATCATATTCGACGCCATTGGGCATGGTTGCGAGCCCAAGGATACGCGTGCACGAGGAGAGGAAATGGCGTGCATAGTCGTATGTGTGGAAACCGATCAGATCACAGGAGAGGACGCCTTCCAAGATTTCACGCCTCACGGGTAGAATCCGATAGATCTCACTCGACGGGAAGGGAGTATGCAGGAAGAATCCGATCTTCACCTTTGGCTTGTCTGCCAGACGTTCCCTCAGCAGGCGTGGAAGGAGCATGAGGTGATAGTCCTGCACCCATACGAGATCACCGTCCTGCACACTCTCACAGATTGTGTCTGCGAACGCCTCATTCACGGTCTGATATGCTTCCCAATAGGATTCATCGAATTGAATTTCACCGGGGTGGTAATGGAAGAGCGGCCAAAGAATGCTGTTCGAAAAGCCGTTGTAGTGTGCGTCTGCTAGTTCATCGTCTACAAAGACAGGAATGCACGAGTGCTCTTTGATAAGGCGGCTCTGCACTGTATCACGCTCTTCCTCCGGAACATCGATACCTAATAAAGCATGCAATTGATGAGTACAGAAATCACTTTGTGGTATTCGGAACGGTATTGATACGGGAGGATAAGAAACAGAAATGAAAAAAAAAAAAGAAACAGATGTCATATGAAATTTGAAAAAGAAAAGTGGTAGAGCTTACCTGGCCACCCACTCCAAATGAAATTCATTTTCTGCTTTAGTCCACTCAGTGCAGAAACCAGCCCACCCGATGACATCTTGAAGTGGTATTTTCCATCCTCATCCTTGGTGATCGTGACAGGCAAGCGATTGGAAATGACATGCAGCCTCAATTCGGGCTGGTCGCTATTCGGGCTGTGGCTGCTGGCCTCTGTGGGTTGTTGGGACATGGTTTATAACGAGTCGGCTGAAATAGGGGGGAATAGTGAGAGAGGGAAAGAGATAGGGAAATTTATTTCGAGAGAGAAAGAGAAGAAACTAATGGAAATGTCTGGATATCGCGAGAAAAATAGGCGGACAAAATTTTCAACTTTGGCGTTTTAACGAGCACTTTTAGGAACCGGGATTGCTGACTGGCCCTTCCACGTGCAACGTGGGATCCAGAGCTAATTATCGGCTGCGGAGGCCGGGGACGGCCCCAAAGCTAGCAGCCAGTATGAAAATATCGGCTGCAGCACCGGCCTTTATCCCCCCAACCCTTATCTTTCCGCGATAAGCTCCAGAAGCGCACTGTCTATATACAGGTGTCACCCTGATGGCTCACTAAAGCCTATTTGACTGCGGGAACAGGCATCGATTATCTCCCAGTCACCTGAACCATTGAGAAACGTGCCAGGACGAGGGCTGGGTAGAGAACAGAAGACAAGGTTCGTACTTTATTCTTGTATCAAAGGAGAAACCATGGGGATCGTAATAATAAGAAATCATCGAAAAATGCAAAAGTGGTTTCCAAATCATTGAGCTAATGTTACGGATATAATAAATTATGCAGTTATAAATACAAGACATTGCAGTGTGGTGCATTAGTGCAATTTTCAGATCCCCCCTCCCCCGCAGCATCGCTATTTTCCCCTTCCTCTCCCACTTATTCTGCGCTCCATTCGCCCCCGCTCTACTTTGTTCCGCTCCTCCCCGGTCTCCTGCTCTTCCCTGCGTCGATTTGCCTCTTCTCTCCATTCTTCCAATTCATCGGTGGTGGGAAAATCTACGTTCCAATATCCTGGTGGGGATGCAGGTGGCTTGTGCTTATACCGATGCCTTGAGACTCGCTGTAAGCGCCGCTCCATCATGGTGCCGGGAGAGGGCTGCCTTTGGTTTGAGTGACTAAACGTGGGGCTGGCGTCGTTGTTATCGTCGGAATTGAGCACCGACACTCCCGCAGTGACCTCATAAAAGCGACGACAGCACCCACAATCCGTGCCACGAAGTTGTCGGCGCTTATCTTTCTTGCGTACCGTTTCGTTGTATTTGTACTGGGGCTCGTCATTCCTCTTATGAGCCTGACGAGGGGTATGTCCAACACCACGATTGGAGCTAAGCGCAAAAGCGTTGGGAGGGGAAGAGGATCAGTGCCTGCCGTAGTATACATACGCCGAAGAAAATATATTGGATTCTTACCACTTTTTCTCGCTGTGCCTGATCCGGTTCTCCCCATTATCTAGCACAAAGGCTTCGACCTCGTTTTCGTCATCCAATCGAACCAGCTCATTACAGCCCTCCTCACGATCATAGAGGATGGTTTCTTCTATACAGTCGACACTTTCTCCTTCGTTCTCTCCCTCATTAGCACTGGTTGCCCCATCTTCCTCCTCGTTTGGCCTCAAATATGCGCTATCCACAAAACGTGGAGAACTGGGTGGCAATGCCTGATAGCGTCCCTTAGGCCGTTCCGATATTGACGCCTGATCATTGCTAAATATGGATCTGCTCTCCTCTTCGTCCTCCATCCGTTTCTCCACGCCCCCTTCATCTACCTCTTCTAACTCTAAGAGCACCTCTTGCATGCTTTCTCGGCGTGTCATGCCTGCGGTGGTTTGACTTGATACTTCGTTGTATTGGTCGTCGTCATCACGAATAGTTTCATCAGCACAAGGAATTTGACTAGGTGGTTGTTTTTCCAGCTCCTCAAGCTGCTGCGAAAAGGTCACAAGCAGTTCTCTCTTCACGTCCTTGTCTTTGGTTAAATCTGAGGGCGAATGTGCGCGGGGAGTACTAGCGATGACCATAGTCGACCGCTTGAACTCTCTGCGTAAAGAGGGTGAATCTTCCCCGAGAGCAACGGCCGATGTACCCCGCCTCTTTCCGGATAATGGGCTCAAGGGTTCTGCGTTTTTCGCACGGCTTACTCGCACAGATTCTAAGCCTCGTTCACTTGACTCCAATTTTGCGGTATCCCGCATATCACACATTCCAGCGACAAATTCTGTTGCTTGCGTGGCATCCATGGTGGCGACTCTCTCACGTCCATCCTCGTGCTCTCCTACCCTAATTTCGGTTGAAACAACTATACTATTGTTTATTATCCGCCTTTTTACCGAGTGAGTATTGGAACTTTCAGTAGGTGCGGGACTCGGCCGCTTTGTAGTTAATGGTGGAGAATAGAAATTCGGTTTTGGTTCGGGAGTAACCGCGCGCACTGCAGATCGACTATGGATAGCTTGCGCTATGCCGTGTTCGTTCTCACGATCTCCAGAAGGATGGGTTGCCCGGTGGTTGGAACCTGAAGGAGAAATAGTTATGGGGAGTACGGAGAAATTATCCATTATCGGTGGGTTCATTATCTCCAAGGCCTCATTCTCACTATCACTATTATGCAATGTTACTATCTCGCTGCTGCGCTTTCCTTCCTTTCTAGGATGGGTTTCGCTCTCTTCTGTTTGTGGACTCACGGTAGGGCGCATCTTATTATGATGTTTCCATTCTGCCCATTGCTTGCGCCTCTTGAGATAGTGTTCTCTCAGCTTGTTGAATTTATGCTCGAGGGCCTCATAACGAGATTTCCACTGGTCTTCCATTTCCTCAAGTGCAAAATGAAAGAGCATCGAATCACTGGTGTTTAAATATAGTCCACCATAAGAATCCCAAATGAATTAGACAGCCAGCAAGCAATCGCTTACATATTCCTGCTATCATCGTTACCATTTTGCGTGTAGGGGAAGCTGGATGTGTAGCTTTCACGCGAGTTCTCAAAAAATGAGTCACTAATTCTAATAGAAATATGGAGCATAAAACACCGATGGTGGAAATTAGGTTCCGATCATTGCATTGTCTATCTATTTACATGCAACCTACTCATTTCGCTTGGATCGCCCGGCACTTATCCTCTGAATAATCTGACGTGCTATCTTTCGTCGATCCTCATTTTCCAGCCAGATATTTTTCTCGAGTGTACCAAGCGCATTCTTGAGATTGTGGTTTTCAACTTTTGGATCATAAAGTAAGCGTTAAAATAATCAGTGGAATCCCGTTCTATTTCTCATTCGACATACTGACCCTTGAGAAGACGCGTTTCTTCTTGATAATGATCTATAAAATGTTGGACAGAGAGCTTAAAACTCAACACAGCTGGGTCTTCATCCATTGTCTGTATATAGACCCTGAACGAAGTTGAAATTATCCTATGTAAGGGTTGGAGATCGGTTGCCAGGACGAAATGAACGCGTATAATTTTTATTTTAGATGATTAATTTAATGTGACTTTAATTTTTTTTTCGTTCATTCATATCGATTGTCTATTCTTAAATAAATAGATGGATTTGAATCCGCTAACCGCCTGGACGACCCTCTCCCACGCCACCCCTACCACTCCCGCTGCATCATCGACTCCACCTACATCCTACACATTTCGCCGCGCCGATTTCTCATTCCTTCCACAATTATATGCAATTCTCGAGAAATTTGGAAAGCAGGATGAATTACCGGAAGTTATGCGAGAGGTAGACATATATGATTTTCGGCAGATGCCTTAGTACACGATTTTTGATAACCACATTTTACGTTTACAGTTCAGCAAGTTGAACGACATGTTAATCCGTGCTCGTCGTATTATTCAGGAGCTTCCTGGCGCAGATCTCTCAAAAGAAGAACTGGAACGAGTATTGGGAAGAGAAAAAGAGGTCCTCGCCGCAAAAAGGTAAGCTTGACTAGAAGTCGACTAAATACTCTAAGCTACAAAGTCGGTTGCCTTCTTTCTATAGAGAACAATTGCAGGAATACGTGAAGCTTCCCGTTTTTGAACTCTTGAAGGAGATCGAGACGCCAGCCTCCAATCCTATGGACCAAGGTTCGAATTGAACTCACCCTTCGTGTTATAGATGCGCTCTATGTTTTTCATTTTATCTGTAATCGGATTCATTTTGTAACGCACATATCCTCTGAAGAAGATTTTACTAGTATATTGTTAACATTTGCAATAATAAAAAAAAGACAAATAATGCGGTAATAAACAAGAAAAAAGTACGCCCCGTTCAAGTACGCGTGACCATTTGGATGTTATGCTTCTTCTGGAACGCTACAAACTCTTCCTCCTTTTTCTTGTATGTCTGAAGGAGCTGATTCATTACGTTTTTGATCTACAGCCAAAAGAGTTAGCCATTTTTAGAGATCCATGTCACATGCGTTATACATTACCCCTTCATGATTGGTCTTCAAGGCAGGCAATACCTCTCCCACAGTGCGCTCCACGAGCACACCCCCGATAAGGCGGAAGCATTTGCGGTCCGTTTGTAAAGGAGAGATTGTATCGATGACCAGCCTATTAACCACATTGCAGTTTAGATTTGTGCACAACTAACGAGAGCTTGCTTCAAAGGCTTACTTATGCTCATCAGACTCGGCCTCGAGTTCTCCGATCTTCTGTGCAAGATTCTGGAGCTCTTGCTTCATCAGATTGAACTACGAATTTTAACACAAAAAGGCAACATAATGAAGTTGAAAAAAATAATGATGGTAGACTTTTAAACAGATCGTAACTGTACCTGGACTGTTACTTCTTGATCGGGGGCCTTGCCTCCTGTAGATGGTGAGGCCATGGTGTGGCGATTTGTCGAGTATTATTATTTATTTGGATGTCATAACACGATAGGCGCGTATTTTTGATTTCGATAGAGGGTGCTGCGCCGCCAGGTAAAGCGGTCGAATAGTTAAGAAATAGAATGAATTTAGAATTGTGCACGTCTCAATCGTGCGTAGAGGATAGAAAAATAAGAGAGCAACAGCGGTAGAGAAAGGGCGAATAAATGAAAACAAAAGGTGAGGGAGAAAAAGAGAAAAGGTGAGAGAGGGAAGTGGAAAGAACTGAATAAACACTATAGATGATTAGAGAGAATTGATAGGGTAATAAAAAAATATAAAAATTATACACTTGATATTTTACCTCTCTCTCACACAAAATTGATCTATCTATTCCTCCTCAACAATGGAAAGCTTGGAAAAGAAAAATTACACCCGAGGAGAAATCCATGTGGAATACAAAGAAAAAAAAACCAATAGAACAAAAGGTATATGGCTAGACCAGGGCGGGCCATTTTTTTTAGCTAGTGCTTCCTCTACGGGGAAGGGGGGCTAAACTCCCCGTGCTTGTTCTCGTTGGAATGATGGTTCCCATCGAAACGGGGCGCTTTTCAGCCGACCTTGAGGAGCTTGTTGCTTGAGCCGGAACAGTTGGAGCAATGCACACCAGCGGGAAGACTCCTCTCTTTCCGGTCTCGACCACCTCGCCCAGGGCCCACCCATCGTCGTATACTCGTTGGATTGTGACGGCATCGTCACGGTTAAGGGAGAGCTCGTCCTCCCGACGGGCAAAGAACGGATGCACAACCATATGCTGGCGGGAGGCGGGATCCAGGGGAGGCGAGGTGGGGGAGGTGGGTTTGACGGTGGCGTTGGAGTGGAAGAAGCCACGGCGGCGGAAGTGGCGGAAAAGCATGATGGCAAGAGAGACGGCGAGGAGGACTCCCAGGATCGACGCACACACCAGAACCACATTTTTGATGCGCGAGGATTGGGCTCCATCCTCGGTTTTATCTGAGGTCGGGGCAAGGGCCGTGGTGTTGCAAGGCGAGATGACGTCGCAGGTGGAGCCCAGACACTTGGTTCCATTCGAGCCGCAGATAAGTTGCTCATTTTTGGCTCCAGGGGCGCAAAATATCTCTGTCCCGTTGAAAGGATAATACGAGCAACGCTCATACATCCCCCGTAGCTTCTCATCGCGACTTGGATCCTTCGGCTGGGGACACCATTTTAGATCTCCCAGCAGCTTCTCCAAACTTGCCGCATAAGCCATGCAGCTCTCCTTGCACAAGGGCGGCAAATACCGCCCATTATTGCACGCACGACTGTGCTCCGAGACTATAATGTCCGCACAAAGCATACTTATTCGGTAATTAAGGAGCCCTCCCATATAGGAGCCGAGATTGCCACCGGTGCAGTTCCAGTAGTCGCGCAGCCACTGCAAGTTTTCATGGGGATTGTTCACGTAGGAAAACAGGCTGGCGTCGAATGACTCAACGGTGGAATTGAATTGGAAGCGAGAGGTATTCTCCAGAGACACGAAGAAGTCCTGCCAGAGTGGGCATGCAACGGACCCTGAACAATGGTGAAATTCGACAGCGTTAGCAGCCAGTCTAGAGAGGCCAATGTAGCAAAAGCAGTGCACTGCTGGCAGTGCCCTGAAGGAATTGTCCTTACCATTAAGTGACAGGCATTTCTCCGGTGGAATGGCTTGTGCCGTGAACATGGGCAGAATCGCGCTCGCTATAACGAAAAGGTACCATAGGGTATGACAGGTCCGCCATGGCGGAAGAACAAGCGACATTCTTTATGGTTCAAACACTGGTGCTAGTGGTTGAATGCGGGGAGAAAAGGTTGGGTGTGGGAACGGGGAAATAAGGGGGAGAAAGAGAATATTGTGAAAAGAGTTCACCCCCTTTACGCATGCAGCAATAAGAAAAAAAAGGAACAGACACGTCGCTAGCCCGCTTTTTGATCGATCGGCTTCCCCGCGTGTATGGTAAGAATTGGTTTTATTTCGAATTATTAACTGTTAAAATCAATGACATCGGTTTATTTTATTTTCGTTCATCCGGTCCCCTTTGACATCCTCCCAAAGTGCGGAGAGCAGTCCAGGCCCCTGTAGATCTTGTTTAATAGCAAATGCTTATGGCCGCAAGATCCCATTAAGCACCCCAGAAATAATAAAATAACACTCGAATGCGCATTACCGCCTCTGTCGGGTAATTTCTGCATCAAGATTTGCCTTTTCAATCATGTCAGGATCTTCATCATCCCCTCATGGGCCAGTTGATATTGTCAAAGGCCGCAATATATACTGTTGCAAGCTTTTATTGACCGTGAGTATATATAGAAATTAAAGTATTTACATTTGCTAATAACAACATCAATAAAATGATACACTGTATAGGACGTTTTGTCCATGCCTTTCCTGAAAGGAGATGATAATTTGCTCGAGCTCCTCATCTAAATCGGTAGCCAGCTCAATCTAGTATGCAGAGAAAGGGGTGAGAAGAGGGTGATGGGAAGGATGAGAAGGTAAATACCATATTGGCAAGTTGCAAAATCATCCGCCCGCCCACTGCAGCATCCTCATGATTATCCTTGATATCAATGTTAATTACATGGACAGGGGTATTGAGTTTCTGTCCGCGGTTCAGTAAATCTATTCGAGAAGATAGTTAATAATGCCCCCACCAGTCTCTTTCATCCAAGATAAGCGGTATATACTTTCGCAAACTGCATCGTAACATCGCTCTTCACACGTAATAATCACATCAAATAATTCATCTGCTTCCTGAAATCTCTCGGGGGCAGCTTTGATCTTACGGTTACGATCGAGCATCTGCAGCAGTCCATTTTGGGTGTAGAGATGAGGATCCTTCTGTTTTAGTTCCTGGTAGACTTGGTCATAAGGTGTACCAAATGGGTAGACATTGGGTTTGTCGATACTGGGGCCAGGAAGCCGAACCTGAGTGCCGGTTCCAAATGAACGGACGTTGAAACCTCTTTTACTACAAACACAAGTTGAATTGATACATGTGACAGAAGAAAACCAACCAAAGAGCCATTCGATGAGCTACCTAAGCACATTATGTGCCTCCATACTCCGATTTTGATTACTAGCACATATGACAGCGTACCGTACCATTTGATAAGGAGAGCCAAATGAATTAAGATCTATCTAAAACCTATTAAAACTAGACGCGAAAACAAATCAAATATGATTTCGCAATCCGTCCTCTCATATCTTTAAATTGGGAGCTTTCTATTTTCCGCGCTCTTTTTTTAAAAAAATATAACAATTAGCCCCCTATTATAGTGGAAACCATGAGCAAAGTTAAAATTCTTCATTCATTCTCCGAGTTCAATGATGCTATCAATCAAGCTTCTCCAGAGCAGCTTGTTGTCATTGCTTTCTCGGCAACATGGTGTGGTCCCTGTAAGGTTATGAAGCCCGTTTTCGACTCGTTTTCGATCAAATACCCTAGCGTTAGTTTTGCAAAGGTAACCTCTTGCCGTAGAGTTTCCGGCCACGATCTGTGCGTTGAATGCGTTTTCGCTATCGTTCATTAACTAGGTTGATGTCGATGAAGTACAACAAGCTGCTCAGGCAGCTGGTGTGACATCGATGCCCACGTACCAATTCTACAAGGGAGGTAGGAAGATCGACGAAATGAAAGGGGCAAACGGTCCTCAGCTAGAGGCCCTTTTGAAACAACATTCGGGATCCGCTGTTGCAGAGGGATCAAACTATGGCATTACCGGATATGTAAGCCATTTTTGAGCGCTGCGTTGGCAGCTTATTTAAGCCAAACTGACCGTATTGGCTTCCATATGCTAGAGTGATCTTACTCAGTATGTAACCCTTAATCAACTCGATTGTCTTAACCAGCAGCAGGATCACTCGGTCCGTAATATCTTTGTACGCGGCCCTAATTATCTCGAAAGCGATGTCGACGAACAACTCATTGTTGTGGTGCCTTTCAATCAAGCCGTTCGACTACACTCGATCAAGTTTGTTGGGTCAGGCCCACAGGCCCCCAAAACTGTAAAACTGTATGTCAACCGGTACACGCTTGGTTTCGACGAGGCGGAAAGTGTCGAGCCAACACAGGTGCTTGAGTTAACCGAGCGAGACTTCCAGGAGGATGAAGTGACTCCATTACGGTTCGTAAAATTCCAAAATGTGAACAGTATTGTGGTGAGTATCCCCTGGGGTTCTGGATCGAACCAAGTCTAGAATATACTAATTTCGTGCGGATCGTAGCTATTCATCGAGGATAACCAGGGTGACGAGGAGACAACTAAACTCGAACAGCTTGTATTTATTGGGTATGTAGAAAGGAACTCCTGACTATTATCTATTGTTTGCTTTCCTCTCAGGCACTTATTGAAATATTTTATGCATAACAGAACTCCGGCGGAGAAAGTAGATATAGGCAATCTAAAGAAACTAGACGAGCAAGATGGTTAGAAAAATTGGCGTCGATTGTTCCATTGCTTCTATTTTTTATCACAATAAAGCTAATGCCAAAATTCTCACGTCAATAAAGCTACTATGGCAACTAAACATTAATATCTACGGCAGTCGAATTACCCGTGATGGCGAGGTAATATACTAGATAACCGTGCAATCCAGCACATATTGGTAAATTAGGATTGTTTTGAACAGTAGGCTCAGATTGAATCTAGTATCAAACACCTGATGAACTTGCCACGTATGCGGACTCGAGCACTAATATCTTCACGGGTGGATGTCAGCGAGATGCTGGAAAAGACTCGGTGAAGTAGGATGCTCTACTTTGCCATGAATAATCTGAGGCATTGTAGGGCTTCACTGCTTATTCAAAGGTCCTCTTAAATATAGCAGGGTGACACCTCCATCTTTGTAGAAGCAACATCTCGATGGGATTGGGGCCTCGTCCACGGGGCTGAAATCTCCAGTCGCCTGCTTAGGCAGGATTCTTCGGTAGAACCAAACAAAAAATAAGCGGTTTATGCGAAGGGATCAGGCCACCGAAGCTAATCGATGGAATTTAACCGGTCGATTGGGCCATAGTTTAATAGATCGAAACTCGCCCGGCCACGGCCATTTACAAAGAGGAAGATAGCATGGTCATATGGCAAGGGTGTACCACGCCGTGTTAGAGTTGGGAAGGAAGAGCGCCCCGGTGTCCTATGTCGTGCTTCCTGAGTCTTTTTCGGTGACCATACGACCATTTCGAATTTGTCCAGTTTTTCCCACCAAGCCTGCCTTTTACGGTCAATAGTTAATAATTCACAATTAGCGTTTGCCCTAGACATTCGCCAATTATTAATCACACGAGCTTGGCGGGATATATATAGGGTCCAAATCCACAAGAAACCCTAAAATTACAACAGCAGCTATTACCATTGTCTCTCATTTAATATGGCGTTACCAGAGAATTTTATGGATCCCATCTTCCATTACGATGTCCATGTCTACTTCACAGACCAGACTCAACCCCAAGCAGCAAAACTACGCGAGCGCCTGATAAAGACATTCCCTCGTTTGCGCGTTTTTGATCTCGTCCCCCGTCCAGTGGGACCCCACTCCCTGCCCATGTTCGAGGCACACCTCCTGTCGCCCAAAGAGTTCGTCGAGGTAGTGACATGGTTAAGCTTCAATAGGGGAGAGCTCTCCATTCTAGTGCACCCTAAAACTCATAATGAAACCAACCATGACTCACGATTAAATCACTCTGACCGCACAATATGGCTGGGAGAGCCGCAACAGATGAGGTTGGAAATATTCATGTAGTCAGCAACCTGTGCACTTTGTAAGAATATTAAATATTTTCGGTGGAAGACATTTTTCCCCATATAATCTTGTAGCAATAGGGGAGAAGTCCCATTTGTTTCCACGCTGTATTTGATAAAGGGAGAATATTTATAAAAGATAAAAGTGACAAAAAAAACGATAAAAAGAATACAATATACACAAGAAAGGGGCATAGATAAACAAGCCCGGTTACACCCAATTCCATCACACACTCCGTATACTCAAAAATAATAATAAAATATTAAAACTCTAAAATATAGTATATAGATGGCCCAAAAGTATACTAGACTCCGAAATTCAAGTTCACATCCTTTTGCGGGATCTGCCCAAAGAGCCATTCTCGTTCGTCGACAGACTTGGCAGCTCGCTTGGCGGCCAAGATGTGAGGGGCAATAAATTTGCCGTCACTTGCACAGTCTTCCTCCTCATCCTCCTCGTCGTCCTCAACTTCATAACGCCGCGACTTCTCTTCTCCTCCACTCTCTGTTTTCTCACCGGGGGTGGGCCGTTTCTTAGGGCTCCTTCGCCGCGAGCCTCGTGAGATCCCCACATGGCTATGGCTTAAAATCTCCATAACCTCCTTTTCCTTCTTGACGTCTTCCTCGTCAACGGCTTTTGCCTTCGGTTGAGGCCAGAGGATGGTTATGGGCATTGAGGTAGCATAGACCGAGATTTTTATGTCTGCTGCGAATGGAAATACACATGGGGTCAATACAGTCCATAATATGGGAAAAGTCCCTGGAATTCTTGCTATGGGTACCTTCTTCCTCCCCGGGCTCCTCTTCGGCATCATCCTCGTCCTCAGCTTGGTCTTCCTCCAGACCGTACCTCTTTCTTTTTTCTACGCCTTCCCCCTCTCTTGTCCGTAACTCTTCGTCCAGCACAAACAGTTCCTCCGCCTCCTCTCCACCCTCTGGTTGCTTTGCTCCCTCTCTAACCTCCTCAACCGGCTTTTGATCCCTCTCGGTAAATTCGGCACCATCAGCGGCCGCTGCTTCCTCTTCCGGCCTCTCCTCAATTATTGTCGACAATCCCCCAATGCTTGTCTCTTCTTCTCTTGCCCCTTTTGCTTCCACAGTATCATTGGGTAGAGAGGATGGGTGCTCTTGAGGGGTAAAAGCTTGCAGCAGCTCGGTTTCTCCAGTCATGCTTGGTTGACTTCTCACAGCCTGCACATCTGCATCCAAATTCAAGCTCATCCGACGTGGAACGCTACCGAAAGGGGGACCGTTCTCTAGAGTCTCTCCTGGCGATCCTAAAGATATGCCATTGCGGGGGCTTGCGTTTTCCAGTGAAGACGTCACACGGGCCGTATGGTTCATTTCGCTTGTGCCAGGCTCAGATGTATTTGAAGTAAAGGCATCATAGGCGGGAGGAACGGCGCTAGCTAGCTGACACACCTTTTCCCACAACGCATCTCGCTCCTGCCTGGCACGCCGGTGCCATTCCTGTAGCCTTTTTCGCTGTTCTTTAGTGTACCGAGCAATGAGTTCTTCGGTTCGCCGCGTTTCAAGCTCAAAAGCATTGGTAAGGGATTTCTCAAGATATTCGTAAGTAGCTGATAGGTCAAGCGATGAAGCTGATTGTATATTAGGGAGATCGGGAGGAGAGGGGATTGTTGCGGTAGTAGTATCATAAAGTATGAGTTGGTATGTAATTGAGTACTTGCTATCATTTTTCGCATTCTCAATGGAATCTTTCGACTAATTAGTAAAAAAAAATAGCTCGTCATGCTAACGGAAGTTACAATTACTGGATGTTCATTAAAACAATTACCAATAATCCACTCTCAATGGACACTAGTCCATCCACAGGTGAAACTTGCGATGTATTGTTCAACTTCTGATCGATTCTTGAGTCCCGACAGAAAGTGCACACTTTCGTATTACAATTAAGACATCGGAGCATTACCCAATGTTCTGATGACGATGTTAGCATCGGCCGGACTTCTGCAAGTGAGGGTACAGACTACCAAAGGGAGGTTAAGTTAATCACTGTGTTATCCACTGACTGTAGAACCGTTCGCAACAAGAATTACCACTCGAATTCCTCCCATTCCGAGGTAGATTTTGTTTTCTTCACTTGCATGGATGTCTCGTGGATGTAGACGGATGTTGAGACATGGACATGCATACATAATCAGAAAAAAGAAGAATACAAAGAGAACGATTAGATGATGGGGGGAGGAGGGGGAAGGAGGCCAAGGAGTCCAATGGGATGGTGAGAACGATTGACTGTGAAAGAGAAATACGTCAAAAATGGTAACCGGATTTTTGTTGTATAATTTCCACGTATTTTTTTCAGGCAAAAGATTAGCCAATGTAACTTAAGATGAATATAGGCCTCACTTAAGTTTTACACGTAGACAAGGAGTGAAATAAATCTACTAGCAAGCAATCTGCCGCCTCTCAGCGGGATTCCGTTGTATAATATAACAAAAATTTTCCCTTTTTTTATTCTATATACCTAAAACAACGTCAAATAACCTGTACCAAGTACCGACCCTGCTAACACTATATAAGCGCTCTTATAAACTCCAGGCACCGTCAGAGACCTTCCCGTATCCCATACCAAATGCCGAATTCCATTGAGAGAGTGGAAGCAGAATGGGAAGGCCAACGCGAATTTGCCAGCAGTCTTCAAGCCAGCCGGAATCTGGGATGCCATCTCTGCAAGAGTTTCTGAGCTGATTTCAGCACCCACAAGGGGGCCAACTCCATAAGCGATGGCAACTCCGTAGAGACCAGTAGCGAGGGCTGCACCTGTAACACGATGTGTGATGGATAATGTCCAAGTGAGTTGAGGTTTGTAGATCATCCATGGGGAGAGAGGGCGCTGCTTTTTCCTCTGCTCTGCCTCTGTGTGCAGGACGCGGATACTGGGAGTAGCGCGTTGGAGAGCGGGAGTGAGTGTACCAAGACGAATTAGGGAGCGAGTAGCCAGCATCCTGAGTAAAACCAGAAAAAATGAGCAAATAGGTCTGTATAGAATGGAAAGAGCAAGCGGATCGGAACACGGAAGAAGAATGCGGGCAAGACCCGATCACGCCCTCTATGCATAAAAGAGCCATGGCATCTAATTTTATTTCCTTACCTTTGGCAATTGTTTAAGTTGAGATTCGACCGGGGCAAGGAAAACAAGTGGAAGACCCGAGAGCTCGCGAAATGACGGAACGCCGGGTGGCTTATGCTAAAGCCCCAATCCCACCAATTTAAGAAAGCCCACGTGACGTGTAGGAAGGGCCTTAGTTTTTTCGCTCCCTAGAATTGCTTGCACTCAGCATTTTCGACATGGGGAAGGGTAAGAGCTTCTCGCCCTTGGTGATAATGATACGAGGTGAACGCTAATATAGCTCGCATTCTGTAGCATTCCCTGTATATTTAGAGGGTGATAGTATTTACACCTGCAACAAATGTCACACGCACCTCGCGGCTCACGAGGATATAATATCCAAGGTTCGTAGTATCAACCTCCCCCCTCCCTCCCCGCTTTTCTGTTTATTCTGTCATCTCATAAATATCTGCCTCATCTACTTGCTCCATTTTTAGTCCTTTCACGGGCGTCATGGTCGTGCCTATCTCTTCAATGCAGTAGCCAACCACACCGTCGGAACAATTGAAGATCGCATTTTAACCACAGGTGTCCATTCAGTTGCCGATATATATTGTAAAGTGTGTAATAATATGATTGGCTGGAAGTACATTCGGGCCTCGGAAGAGAGCCAAAAGTATAAAGAAGGAAAGTTCATAATAGAGAAAGCCCGGATTGTGAAGGAGAACAGCTGGGAGGATTGAGGGAGATTTGACTTTCCTGCTAAAGCTTCGCATTATTATGTTGATTTTTCCACTCTTCTAGTTCTTTTTTTTTTCTTGACTTTTCTTTTTTATTCCTCCACGAGTGTATATAATAACTTTCAACTCCTCCAGTATTATATTGTTTGTTGTTTTTTGTTTCTTCTATTCGATCCTGCACAGTTTCATTGCAAATACTTGCTTTTTCAGTGAATAAACCTAAGAATTTGTGTATTGTTCAATGGCTCCTATGGCTGCACTCGGTCGGCATATAGGAAGGGATGGAAGATACAGCGAAAGGGACCTAATTGAAAACAAATGCTATCCTTATTCTAGCTTGGTCGGGAGGTATTGCACTGTTTACGTGTTTACTCGATTACATCTTATTGAATGGATGACTAGAATAGACTCTGTTTATTATTTTATCGCGAATATTAAGATACTCCTCTACTACATGTCCAAGCCAAAAAAAACAAAAGGGAAAGAGAAGGGAAATATATAGCATTGAATAAATTGTTTTTGAGATGCAATAAACTACAGTGCTATGGAGTAGCGGAAAATACCGCCTTTTTTGTTAACTATTAAAAGGAATGCAAATATGAACAATTGTCTTATTAGGGATATAAAGATATGTTGTTGCTCATTCAACCCAAAAAGGCCTTATTTAACTGGCATCATAGACTTAGAGATTGCGTGGAATTCGAGAGATATAGCATCCATTCTGCACGAATTTCTGGCCGTTTGTAGGTTGGAAGGTGTGGACAACATACATAAGAGCAAGGTGTGTTTGGCCGTGAAGGAGCAATAGGGTAGGGCGTCGCACGCTGTGAAGGTGAGTTTGGACGGGTAGGTGAAACTGGATAGGGCCCGCGAAGCATTTTATATAGTCGTCTTTGAGAGGTCAGTAAAATAAGAGCACTTCGGTGGAATCGATAAAGAGTTGCAAAAAAATTCCACAGGTTAGGAAAATAAAAGAATAAAAACGGACGGTTGACTTTTCGCCTGAAGACTACAGCTATTTATAAGCATCTCTTTGTCAAATTGGTCTCGAAAGTAACAAACAAAACTGAGCCATCTATGCAAGAAAACAATGGAGCAACTTTGTGCGGGATTTGTTCACTTGCATCCGCCTGTTTTAATGGACTGATAGCTGCCAACTTTTTAATAACTTCCCGTTTTATAAGGTGGTGGTGCACGTACGCCCAAAGATTGGCCTAGAAAAATTTTTAAGAGCTCCTAGATACCAGTGTTAGTATTTGGAATTTAATCAGGGGGTAATAATATTTATATATATCCTACACTGTCACTTATTCGGAATGAGCGCCATATTTTGAAGGGAAAAAAAAAATGCTAAGAGAAACAGAGAGTTTATTTTATTAAAAGGCAATCGCGAAGATATGGCTAGAGTTCGATATTTAAAAGTCACTGTGCTGATGAGTTAATAGTCTTAATAATGTTGTTGCAGAATGCTTCTCTGCTCTAGTTTTTACTTTATCCTAGTGCTTCTCTTTTCGCCGCTGATTCAATGCCAGGACCCAGCTCCCAAACAGCTCATGGTCCCCTCCATTTACGCTTCCACCCAAGCCAATGCTGCTTCTGCCCTGATCTACGAGGCGCTTTTCGCCAAACCCAGGCCGCCTCTTTCGCAAATAGCACCGCGGTTGCGCGGTGCTATCTTGGCCGCCATCTTCACTCTCCGGCAGGCTGACATGCGGATCGGCAAGGGAGCGGAGAAGGGGTGGAGCTCCGGCATGAATGCTGCATTGGTGGAGGTGCAGGCTGCCGAAAGGGCAGTGGAGGCGGTTCGATTTGCTCTGAGCTCATATCAAGACTAGGAACGCCGTTGTAGCGTTAGCATGGTTGGCGATTTTTACATATTTGTTGGGACATAAGTGTGCTTGCATCCACCCCCATTTTCTCTATGCACACGGCGTTCCGCTTCATCTCGTTGATTCGGACGTTGTATCTCACCAATTTATGCAATCTTGCGAAATAATAAAGCAAAATGGACAGCTACCATAAGGAGAAGATGGGGTATCCTTATTCGGCTTAAATGGAATCGATTCATACATCTCTGGATGCAGTGCGGGCCTTTCGCATGAGGTATCATAATTACCTTTTGCTCTCTTGTCCACCCATACTATGGGGAACCTACGCAAGTCCCGAAGTAGGCCAAGAAAATAATGGAAAAAAGATACGCCTACGGTTCAAAATGGAGAGTTTTATTTTGTTTGATATATACAGTTCGAAGATCTACATTTTCAAAAGGAAAATAAAAAATAAAAAATAAAATAAAATAACAATAAAAAAAATCTATGCACTCCTCGCAGCCTTCCTTTCCATCTCCTCCTGCTTTCCATTTTCCTCTCTATACTTCCGCTTCCGGCCGTTCACGCCATCCACTTCTAAAATGGTTAAACAGTAGGTTTCATAAGTATTGAGCCCATCCATAGAAAAAAAAGAAACTGTGACATAATGTTCATTTACATCCAAATATGCTTTAACCTAAAGTGAGCATTCACCAGATTTTCCACTCAGCCAAACACTACTTGTGGCGAGTAGTAAAGGTTCTCCTCCTTCTCCTGAATCGAACAATTACCATTTTCTTCGTTCTGGCTCTTTTCCTCTGGCGGCTTGGAGTCAGATTGTCGTCTATTTATTGCCTCGTGAAAGTAAGATTCAATCCCGAAACTTTCGCTGGACGAAATGGAAAAAAAAGAATAAATAGATGAGATACATCGTAACAACTCATCTGAAGATCAAGGACAAAAACAGATATATACCAGATGGCTAGCATCGATTTTGCCTTCAGAAGATCAGAATAGTAGGACGTTTTGGAAAGGGGGGCGCACATCTGCATGAGGGTATACTTGGTATTCTGATAGGGATTGTCTATATCCACCGACTACGGAGCCAGAGATTAGATATGGATACGCAAAGAGAAACTCGTGCTATTTTCAAAATCAAGTCCAGGTCTCTATACCTTTTTCACATACGCCCGCACCACCTCCTCTAATGGGATTAATCCTTCCGCCCGGAACACAGACGGGTTGTCCTGCGCTCCACGCGCAATCATCGCCGAGTGGGCACCTGTGCTTGAGCACACCTTCTCTATATCAGAGTAGTTGAACACATCACCATTAGCAATCACAGGAACAGAGATGGGTTGCTCTTGGATGATCTCCCGGAGCATCTCCCAGTTGGCTTTATCTTTGGGTCGTTGATCACGAGTCCTATATGAGCAATATGATTTCAGAAAGGGTGCTTCGTTCTGACGATCCATTGTATAACATACCGGCAATGGACGGCAATGGCTTTCACGCCGGTACGCTCAATCATCTTAATGAGCTCAATGGTTTCTGCTTTGGTCTTAAGGAGCCGGATCTTGCATGTGACGGGCAGTCCGCAGTTGTTCACGAGATTCACTAAAATCTAATAGCGAGATTAGATCAATACACCCAGCCAAAGGGATATGTGTTCTGATCTACCTTTTCTAAGCGCTCTGGATCGCTAAGCAGAGCAGCGCCCATACCTCCCTGGATGGAAAATTTCTTCGGGCATCCACAATTGACATCGATGCCCGATACATCTTGGGCACTAGAAAATTTCCAGTTGAACATCCAATTAATAAGAAAAAAAATCGCATGGTACTGATTTAACAAAAAAAATACATACACTGTAAGTGCGGCTTGAAGAGCCAAATCAGGATCGGCAGTTCCCATTTGGAATATCAACTTGTCTTTCTCACATGGGTGCGTTCTGAAATTTAATGCGCCGTTTTTCACATAGTCGATCGTTCCAGTATTCTCTGCTTAAACCATTACTAGTCACAAATTCCAGATCTAGGAGGGGAAAAACGCCAGAAAGCTTACCATTGACGATGCGCTCGGAGCCGATAATGCGTTTGTCGATGGTCTCTGGGGAGTAGACCAAATCAGCTCCATATTCTAGCGCAAGTAGGCGAAGCGGAAGAGTGCCGACTCGCACCATAGGAGCTAGGATCTTGGCGCTCGCATACCTGGCTGACAACGCACCCCAAGTGGACATGGCCGTGTTACTAGAGTAATGTCAAAATTCAAATCGCTGGATCCACAAGCAAAAAGTCCCAGTGTTTACGGTAACTGAGTTATAACGTCATCAAACATATCATTATATTGAATTTTATGTTACGTCAAATTTCATTCAGTTTCTTGTTTTTTTCACAAGCCCACCGATTGGGAGTTAGTTTAGCGATTAACGCGCATCGAGATCATGGACGATGAATTAGAAGCCATCAGAGCGAGACGACTCGCGGAACTGCAAAATATGCAGGGAGTAGGTGTTTGCTTTCTACACAGCGCTAGCGGCGATATGTCCATTAATCTTTTTATTCTTGGTATTTTTGAATTGAACATTAGCAGGCCCGTCCCGGTGGCAACCCAGGAGCACCCAACTCACAAGGCGGGGACGATGCGGAGAAAAAACGGTCAGTTTAGTTTTCAGTCTTCCCAGGGAAAGTTTTATTCATTTAATTAACCCAATGCTGATTTAGTCAAATGGAGGAAATGCGACAGACTATGGTAGATTCGATAGTGAATTTTGGAGAATCGCTGTAGGATAATATTAGTGACCTTAATTCTCTCTATTATAATTACAGCTTATTCAGATTCTAGATAATGAGGCGCGTGAAAGACGTAGATATTTGCTCTTCCTTGCTCCATTCTCTCTATTCTATGTATTAACGCATTTCTTTCGAATCTGTTTCATAGTCGGTCGGATTCAAATGGTCAAGGCTGATAAAGCTCGCGCTGTCGAGGATCTCCTTATTCGCATGGCTCAAACTGGCCAGCTTCGGGGCAAAGTGAATGAGTCGCAGCTCATCGACTTGCTTCAGCAGATTAATGACCAGCAGCATAAAAGCCAAACTAACAAGATTGTCGTAAGTATCCTGTTACTACTGTACACTTGGCCTGTTACGCGCATTTACATTATTTTCTTCTTTCTCTCTCTGTACTTGGGATAGTATAATCGTCGGAGATTCGATGACGATGAGGATGAATTCGATCTGTAGTTATCTCTGCTCTTTTTATTTTCCAGTATACTCTTAATGAACTTTGGTCCTCTATTTCGGATTGTTATTTTTTTTTTCATCTAATATCATGCCTGACATCTTTTATCTTCCATCTCTTAATGCGAAGAAAATGTTACCAACGGAGGTAGTCAGAGCTTAAGTCCTTACTGGATTGATATGTTGCCGCATTGCAATATATGATCAACTCCGTAAAGAAATCAGCTTTATCTCTCAAGCAGGAGAAAAATGTCTTTTGCTTTCAAAACAATGAACACATGCTCCTGGTAGAATTAGTTCATCGTTCTGCAAAACAAAACAATCTGTTTCAGATATTTCGCTCTTGCAAGTGTATTTAGAACCGACATTGTGTATCAAAAGCAACGTATGTTCTGATAGCCTTGCGATGTGGTAAAGAACAACACCCAGTTGGCTTTGACCCACTGCGTATTTATAGTGTAAATATTTGGAGTGGCTTAGAATGCTTGAGCATGTCCACCTGTTTTTGTTCACGAGAGGTAGAGGTCGAAATTCCATACAATTCTTTCCACGTTATTTATTGTATATTTAATGTCTTAACAACACGGTGAAGAGTAAATTATGCTAGGTCATTTGGGAAAATGAAGGGATTTCATGTTACTAAATAAATCTACAAACGTAATAATAATAGAATAAAGAGAAAAAATAAAAAAAAAAGAGTATCCTAGGGCAGATCGTAAAACTATCCGTGATATATATAATTATATATATAGTAGAAAGAAACGAAAGTATTGATGACATAGGTGGGAGGAGGGGTGAAAGGGAAGAAATACTAAGATAGGAAGGGGACTCTCACATAATACAACATGAAGGAAGGAAGTTAGGAAGGGAGGGGAAAATAAAAAACAGGGGTGAAGAAGTAACAAAAATTCGATTAGACTATAAAGTTATCTATTTCCGGTACAAGTAAACATGGAAGGTATCGCATTTCAATATTATATATAATGAATAGAAAAGCAGAGATATAGTTACTAAGATAATCAGTTGACGACTAACGGGTTTACTTGCAGCCGTTGCAGGAGCCAAGCGGCAACGCGAGGATGGCCTTGCAGGAACTGGAACAGCAACACCGCAAGCATTATCAATAACAAGGGAGCCCAGAAGAGGAGCAGTCGCTTATCGTTCAGGCGTAGGAGAGAGCGCTCCTCTCTAACCGTGGTGGCCTGCTTATCCTCAGCATCGGAAGCAGGGCTTTCATAGGCAGCAGGGCTATGGAGGGCATGCGTAGATTCCAGGCTGCATCCTGTTCGGTTGGATGATGATGGGTTAACACTTGTAGAGGGGTTGGAGGTAGGGCGCCGCAAGGATGCGTTTGTGGTGGGCGAAGAATAATATGCCGGGCTTGCTCCCCCGTTCCTCACGGCTTTCAAGCTTCGATCCTGAAGTTCATCCGCACTGGAGCATGCCGTAGCTTCACTGAACTTCCCGGCATCAACATCTGCACTGTATCCATCCCACTCTTTGCCCCATTTTCCATCGTCTGCAACGGGTCTTCGCTCTCCGCTCGGCCTTCTCGTTCCTGTTCCACTGTTGCCTCGGGCGAATCTCCTGCCACCTAAGTTGGCCGGCAAGTTAAATGGTAGACTAGGGAAACTGGGGAGGCTTGCCTGCGCCGCAACAATGCTCTGCCAGGGAACGTTGAACGACGTTTGTTTGATATTCGGCATATGCAGGTGGGGAATCGAGGAGGTGTTCAGGTGGGAGAGCGTCTTTTGAAGCCAGGCAGTGGCAGCAGCCACGTCCACAAACGCCTGCTTCTTCTTCTCCGCCACCGATTCTTCGACCGACATGGATTTGGAAATGTTAACGTCCGCTACGGGCTGAATTCCAGCAGTTTCGACATTTTCCAAAATTAGCCCCCCCTCCTCTCCCTCCACTTCTCCCGTGACGTCGCTCTCGTAGGATAAGTCTCCAATGTCAGAGGGCTCGCTTTCCGAATAGTCTAAATCCTCCTCTTCGTCGAACTCCTCGTCCCACTCCGAGTCGTCCTCCTCATCGCTTGACACTGCCATAATATCGTTCTGAGTTGGCGGCGAACCATTCGGGGAGAGGATCCGACTATCTTGTTCACGCAATATCGCCACAATCTCGTGGAAGCAGCGCGACCTTGCCAAGTCAATTGGCATCTGCTTGCCCTCGTTTTTGACCTCCACCTTGGCTCCCCCATCGACGAGAATCCGCACGATAGACTTGTGCCCCATCCACGCCGCGTAATGTAAAGGGGTGAAGCCATTGCGGTCTTTCACATTAATCCGCGCACCCAAATCTTGTACGAGTGCCCTGGCCAGCCGCTCGAGATTTAATACTGCGCAGAAATGTAGCATCGTGTGCTTGCGGCGGTTGCGAAGTGAGACGTCCAGTGAATAAGGAGTTGAGTAGGAGCGAGCCGAGAAGAGCGCATGCAATATATTCGTCTCACAGCGATGGCGGTCTCTAGTTCCGGACGAAGAAACACTGCGTCCAGTGCCACCACTGCCGTCAGAGGGATCCAGCAGTCCTCTACCAAGGCCAAAATCGTGGCCAGAGCTTACAATCCGCATGGCAATCTCGCGTGCATTCTCCATCCGCCCAGTCAACTTCACATTGAGTACCTGCAAAGCCAACTCCATCAGCTGGCGGTCGGTGGATTCATCTTTGTAAGTGAAGAACAGCGACTGGCTTGTGTCTGCGAGCGTGAGGGGATGCTCTTTGAACGAGACGATCACTGGACCAGGCATCGGGGAGGGCGGGAGCAAGCAAACAATGGTGCCCGGACCCCAAATTTGAGTCGAGAAAGAGGGGGTCTCGCCAAATAAACAGGTCAGCCCCTGATAGAATCCAGAGCCCAATATGGTCACCTCGATTCCGCCAAGAAGCGGACCTTCGTCAGGGATCAGCTTACTTATGACGGGGGCTGGAATCGGATGTGATAGCAAATCGCGCGGATCCACCTGCAAGGGATTGATGTAGGGGGTGGGAGATGTCTGGATCGATGCAGACTGCGCAGGGGCAACCATTCCTGCTGCAACACGAGATCCGCGCCGTTGTCCCTCCGATAGGTGTCGTCGCTGGGAGGTTCTCTTCTGTTGTAGCAATTGATGCTGTTGTTGGTGCTGCTGTAGCTGTTGGGATTGAGGCAGATTGAAAGTCACCCCGTTAACGTAGGAATATGGTGACCCACGCTGATACAACAAATGTGAATTTCGTGATCGAATTTGCTGTACAGGGGGAGATGTAGACTGCTGTAGCTGTGACTGCTGCTGCTGGTCGGCTTGCTCCAGCTGTGAGGCTATCGAGGAGGGAGGAGAGTTTTGATGCCCGTGCGTGGATCCTGGGCTGCCGGGGCCGAATCCGGAGCTCTCAAACATTGTTCCACCCGATTCAGAGAGGGGCGTCATCAGGGTCAGTGAACTAGGGGAGAGCGGAGAGACAGGACTCAACATGACCTGGGGCGACATGGGAGTGTTGGGTGTGGCAGGCCCACTAATGGCCTCGGGTTTGATTGTAGAGGGGGTATCGTGAATGGGAGGAGAGTAGTTCTGCTCGGACGCTCGGACCCTTCGTCTCTGCTTCCTGTGCTCTTTCTCTTTACCGCTCCGGGAGCTCTTGTGGTCGTCTGTGATCAGAATGGGGGGGGAGGTGCCTCTGGCCACAATTCTCCCCAGATGATCCCGCAGTTGGAATGAGATTATGAACCCAACCTTTTCATTGTGATGCCGGCAATAGCAGGTGATGCGAGTAGGGAGGATGATTTCTCCGGATTCGAAAGGGACCACTTCTGGACAATTGAAAAGGAGGATGCGCTGCTGTTCATAGGCCAGGAGGGATTCTTCATCCATGTTCTGGAACTTATCGGGAGCAGCATCGGGTTTGGGCGGACGAGGTTTCTTGCGCTGGGCTCGCTTACGTTCTCGCCGCACGCAGCCAACGCAAGTAACGACTTTCTTGGCAACGCCCGAAGCACACAATACTGCCGCTTCCATAGTAAGAATCCCCTTCTCTCCGAGGGGTGATTGCATTTGCTTCGCATTTTTCGAGTGCTTCAAGGTAAGCTTCTGTTTTGCAATCATGATCTCGGGAAGTTTGATATGCGTCCAAGAACCATCCACCTTCTCGCCCTTATCGTTGGCCAAATGGATCGCTAGCTTTGTCTGAGTCTCCACACGTGACTTTGCTCCTTGTTGTGGCACACCAAGAACACGAATTTGCAGGCTATTAAGAGAGGAAAATATGAGCTGGACAAAGGGAATGAGTGAAAACGTGGTGCGACTTACATCTTGTGGTTTAAGTCCGAAACGTTACTATTGATTGCATCCAAATAGGAGGGATTTGATGCAGCTGTTTCTTTTGTGCTATTAGATTAATATAAAAAAAAAGCTGTCAATATAAAATAAAATACACCAAAATTTATTCCCCAAATTACCTTTCCAAATTTTCGAAATCTAGATAATCCGAGTAGTTTTTATTTTCGGCTGATGTACCAGGTATCAGATCGTCATACTAGATTACGGGAAGTTAGAGAACGATCATATTAGCAGCATTACTGAATAGCTGCGATCCCACCTGGTTGTAACTTCTCGAATATCCTGACTCGATGGGCCAAGGCGATCCAACTGATGACGAAGCGAGCGAGTGGGATGCTGACATGTTATAGTAGTTTGCTTCCCCAAGCATTATATCTCTTCCCTGCAGATCATCACTGTCGTCCTCCTCTCCATAATCCCCCTCATCGCTCAAGTCTGCATCCATAGGCATGGAGCTTTCTAGGCCCTCATCAGATGTTACCTCGTGATTCTCCACGATAAAGATTGCTTTTGTTTTTGATTCGTCTGTGTCTTGTTGGAGCGCAGTGCCCACATCGAGATCCAGTGAAGTCTCCCCGGGCATTGCTCTTGGAGAGTAAATTAGGCAAGAAAATTGAATGAATGGAAATTTAAAGGCCCAAGAAATTCTTTTGTGAAATTGGGCTGAAAAATAAAAGATGAAAAAGAATGATAAATAGCAGTACTTTCAAGAATATTAAATGATGGTAGCAATTGATTATTTAATGAGTTGAGAAATAAAAGCCGTTCTTACAAAACAAAGTAGGAGTCAGCCAGTCATAAGTTTAAATTGACTAAGCCACACAGAGATGTAGCCAAGAGTTAAAATAAAACGTGGAAAAAAAATGTGGGGAGGAGGGGACCGAGTGGGGGTTTTGACTCCCTTTGTTTCGGAAATGCTCGACTTAGGTGACAGGATCACTGATGGGCAAGAAATCTTTAGAAAACGAATGGATTCCTTTAACTGAGCATAAGCGTGTGGATTGACTAAGCATTTTTGTTTCCATAACAAATAGTTTAGACCTTAAAATAGCCGTATTCGTTTCTCGATTGAATTTTTCGTTAAAAGTCCCTTCCAATACAAATATTCTGCTTCTCAACGCTACTTTCAATCAGCTCGTGCTTTAAGAAAGAGATTGTCAGAAATGGAGGTACAAGCAGATGGGGAGTACGTCCAAGGTCTTAACTAGACGTCCACATGTCCTCCCATTGTCAGATTCCCCAACTAAGAGGAAAAACTTTAGAGTTTTACATAGAATTCCACTTCGTCGTGTTTACCTTTTCCTTCACTCACATTAAAACCAGAACAGACTTATCAAATATAAAGTGAGGGTAAAACGACACACACACAAAAAAGAAGAAACATTCACATCTATCTACAGGTATAAAAAATAAAATAGCATTGAGCCAGGGGAAACAATAAAAGGCAGCCATATGTGTAAATATAGTTAGCAATTGTAGCCCCTATGAGTTTTTGCGAGAATATTTTTTCAAAGGCGGGAGTCTATTTCTCAATACTCTAGCGGTTGTCATTTCCGGTTAGACGGGTATGCTCATCTTCTTCGAAATGTCTGTCAATTAGGTGAAAATTTTTTAAGCACTATTAGTTTGAACGTTATATTTATCTGTTATCCAAATTACCCTGCAGTGCCCTCTTCCTCTTCAGCATCGTCTTGTGACCTACGTTGCCGTTGCAAAGGACGTGATGCAGCCGCAGTAGTAGATGTAGGAGGAGCTCCTGTTGCTGACTGTTGTTGGAGTTGTGGTCGATGAGGTTGGGGCTGTTGCTGCTGCTGCTGCTGCTGTTGTTGTTGTTGTTGTTGTTGTTGCTGGGTTTGTTCTGCTGCATCTACCCACTCTCCATCGCTCTCCTCATCATCATCTCCTCCCAAATCAAATATAGCGTGCCCATCGTCCTGTGCTCCGCCAGGACCTGTTTTCCTGGCCTCAGGGCCAATTACAATAGCTTCGGCCGCCCTTAAAGCCTCTCCCAAATCCATTACTTCGCCGGCCTCCTCATCTTGGCTCACCTGATCTAGCCCGTATCTTCTATTCTCTCCAGTGGGTCGCCACATCACCACAATTGCTGCGAACACCACAAAATATAACAAATTCATCCACCCGTCAAGCAATAACCACCGCCATTGCCAATGGCGAGCTGGCCAGTCTAAACTCGAGGCGCGAACCGAGAACTGTGCGAGATTGATGACAAAAAATCCGCATATAGTGATAACGCTGAAGAGAAGCAACCCCCATAGTCGACGATACATTTGCACCTTGATGTGCTGTCTGCGCAATTCGCACACGGCCATTGTGGTCTTAATGGCTTGGAGAGTCCAGACATAGAACGTCGTGAGAGTCATGGAGAGAGGGAAAATTACTAGCAGGACAAGCAAGCCCGCAGTATCGGGGGGAAGCAGCATCGTCCCGATGTCATAGATGACCCCGAAAATGAAGTGAGCTATCGCCAAGTAGGTGCACTTTTTCATTGCTTTTCCGAGCGAAGGTCTACGAGAGAATTGAGTTAGAAAATTTGGCCAACTCGCATGAATACAATCAAATAAAAAGCTTACTTTACAACACTGTAGCCGAGACATACGATTAAAAGCATAAAGAAGGAAAGGCTGTTTTTACCAGCATTTAATATTGCCACGAAGGCGAGCAGTATCCAGGCTGGTTTAAAAATGATATTTTTAGCGTCGAAAGGGGTAGCTACGTTGCAATAAGTCGTGAAAACTTACATGATCGTCCATATATGTTATAGTCGTACCAATAAAAGAAGTTGAAAGCATGCTGAATGACGAGAAAGACTATCACTGCCGCAATGTATTTCTATCAAGCGTCGGGTTAAGAATAGATTTCCAGACGAGCAAATCTGATGGAGAAAACCAACCTGGACAGGGAGAATCTCACCCCAATATCTATACATTTGTACAAACCAGAATACCCCCACTAGCAGATATACCACCGTTTGCACCGCATAGAACTATTAAGATAAAATATAATTTAGCATTTTCAACCACGATGGGAACGCAAATTCTTGATCATATGCACCCCAAGTTTGGGAAACTCAACGGCTGGCAGTTCGCCGAAGGCTTGTTGCCAGTGTATAATCAAATCATAAGAACCGGGCAGCGAGGCATCGGGTTTTGCAGCGAATACACAATAATATCCCGTCACATTGACAGGGTAATCTAGTTTTCTTTCCGCCTCTGGGGTCGTTTCTGAGAGTTGGAATTTCTTCGTTACGATGCTTTCGCCTCCAGGTCCATCCTTTTGGATGATAAAATCGCCTCGTGATTCCGATTTACAGTAGCCGAAGGATATGGCCTCTTCGTCGCATATATAATAAGCAATCGGGCCAAAAGGCTCGGTAGAGCGATAGCCTAACTTGGAGAAGTCTCTCCATTCGAAGATGGCTATGCTCACGGCCCCTCGAGATTCAGGGGTGAAAGTAAGATTGATGCCTGTGGGACGGCTGCCGGGAGCAGAGGCCCACATTCCGGAACACTGTGGAGAAAAGCTATAATCATCGTCTGAAGTCTAGAAAGGGGAGGGGAAATGGAATGGCGGAGAGGATTAAGTTAAGGGCGGAGAAGTAGAGAAAAGCAGCTAGGCGATTACCAAATGCACTGTGTCGGCGGAGACATTTCCGCAGAAGAGCGCGATGAATAGGATAATAAAAGCCAAGCGCATGATTTTTTTTGCCCCTAATAAGACGCTCGCGCAACGTGGAAGAGAAAGTCAGCGGCAGACGCAATAGAAAAAAATTAGGGGCAGATGGAAGAAAAATTTCTGATATTCAATGCGAATGAAATAAAGGTGCTGTGACTTTGCTTCTCTCGTTAGGTTCCAGTTATTTTCGATTCAAAAACTTGACGATTGGTATGTCGTCCGATGCCACGTCGCGGCTCACCCATCTCTGGGATGCAAGCCATATACTCCTTACAAAATGCCCACAACTTTCCGCATACTACCTTTCTGAGTTCCAGCGTCTGGCAAATATTCGAGAGATTAACCTCGCAGCGACAGTGCGTCGCGGATATTGTTCGCATTGTGGATCGCTGTTCGTGCCGGGATTCAACTGTAGGGTGCGAGTCGAGAAGGAGCAACCAAAGAACTGTGACAAGAAACCAGGGAAAAAGAAGCGGAAGAGAGACGTGCCGATCCAAAGATCCCGGAGTAATGTCGTAATTCAATTTGCACCCGATCCTCCCTCTCAAGCAACCGCAACCAGCTTGTCAGCTCAGGAAGCAACAGATGCTTCAGACGATCCTCTCCGCAATCACGTGTCCTACTATTGTAACGTTTGTGGGCGAGAAACCCGGCATTCCGGAACAAAAACTTCTACTTTACAACAATTGGGAGCCCTAAATCTCGACTCTCCGCTCACCTCCTCCCCATCTACTGCACCATTGCCCTCGTCAAATACGGCCGCAGAGAAGCAGAAAAAGAGCACCGTAAATAGTGCGCCTGGACAGAGTAAAGGAGAGCTCGATACGCCTGCCAATCGCAAGCGTAAGAAAAAGAAAATGGACCTGCAGGCACTATTAGCTAAGGACAAACAGTCCAAAGCACAGTTACAGCAGCAAAAGTCAACCGGTCTCAGCTTGGACGACTTTCTTTCTTCATTGTAAATACGCTATTTATTTCATTTTATCAAGAATCTACTGTTATAAATATAGAAGAAACTATGAATGAGAACCAAAGCAAACAGTTCACAACATGGAGTTGCTCTCATTAAACTCCACCACAATTTTTCCGAACTGAGAGCTATTCTGCATGATTCGGAACGCATCCTCGAAGGTGTCGGTCGTCAGCCCGCTGAAGATGTGGCTTACCACCGGCTTGATCTTCTTTTCCTCGATAAACTTGATCATTTTTGCAAATTCGACGTTCGAACCCATAGTGGAGCCACGTAGATCGATGTTCTTCAGTACATAATTCATATTGAATGGCACTCCCTTTCGGGTCGTTGTCTGTCCATAGCAAGTAATAATACCCCCGGCACGAAGGAGATGATGGAAGCGTGAGTAATCGTCGGCACTCCCAGAACCATCGATAATGGCATCAAGGGTGTTGCCGAGTACTGAACGTGCTTCATCGATCCAATTGGCTACAAGGGAAAGTCAAAAAGCTAGTGAGTTAGTGTACAAATAAGCTCGTTTAAGGGCATCGTGCTGATAGCCTAGAACAATATCAACCAATGGAGATGTATATATACCAGCTTTGTAGTTAAAACCACCCTTAGCTCCAAACTCATCAATTGCTCTCTTGATCTTTGCATTATCAGAAGAAGTTACATACACATTCGCACCAACAGCAACGCAGAATTGTAGTGCAAACAGAGCAACGCCACCTCCAATACCCGTAATGAGTACGTTGCTACCACTTTTTACATTGGATTTCGTAAATAAAGCCCTATTAGAAAAGGGAGAAGAAGACACAAAATAAGTAAAAGGACCCTAAAAAACATTACGCGTTAAACTTGCCTGTAAGCAGTTACTGCTGCAATGGGGAGCGATGCAGCCTCCGCTAACGATAAGTGCTGCGGGATAGGATAGACAAGATTTCGTGGAACGGCAATGTATTCAGCAAATGTCCCAGTGAGTGGGGCCATTCCCAGCATTAGTGGAGGGTTTGGCTCGGGATCGCTCTCCCAATTCCATAATGAATTAATCACAACCCGCTGGCCAATCAAGTCTTTATCCTCAGCCCTTGCAGTGGCAACAACCTCACCAGCACCATCGGCACCGAGAATGCCATCGTAAACCAGCCCCGGGTAAAGCCCCTTTCGTATCCAATGATCACTATTAAGTAATTAGTATTAGACAATGCAATGTGGAAGCCGGGAAATTAAGAATGGCATATGCACCGATGATTTAGAGAAACCGCATACACGCGGACGAGCACTTCATCGTCGGCAGGAATTGGTTTAGGAACAGAGGTGACGATGATGGGATTATAGTTGGCTCCGGATTTGTCCTCCTTAAGGACAACTGCTTTCATAGAGGCCATGGTGAATGTGGAATTGTCTCTTCTCGCGTGCAAAGTACAGTGTCGCTTTCTTATGCGAGACTGCGAGAATTTATGGCCACTTTAATTTTAACTCCGTTCAGCTTTTGATTAATAATAAAGGAATTAATACCAATTTGTTAACTCAGGATGAGCTCATTCTTTAAGGTATTAGGATCAAGCGAAAAAGATGACAAAAGATTGGGGAGTGGGATAGAAAAGAGCAATTACGGGATTTTAAATATAATGTACAAGTGAGTGTGTTATCCGCGCTGTCGCGAAGAGGGCTGCCAAGCCCCGGGTTCAAAGGTGTCACCCTGACCTGTTGGGTGCGGGGAAAACAGAGGTTCTAACAAAGTGATGGCATCGAGGTCAATAAGCTGAGTCCATGCTAGCTTCACCAATGGCCTACCTGGTTCTATCTTTTTCTTCGGCTGCTGCTGCTTCTCCTTTTCCTCCTCAAATGGCTTTTCTTTGGCCTTTTGGGCCTCGATGCGCAAGAGCTCTTGCTGCTGCAGTTCTGCCTTTCTCTATATAGTAAAAAGACACGTTATTATAGGCGGACACTACGGATACAGCCCGGAGAAAGCTCTGACCTCTTCCCACTTCCTGTCCAATTCTTTTGCTCTTGCTATAATCTGCTCTCTCCGTTTATCAGCCTCTATGATCTCCTATTTGAATTGCCCAAGATTATTCAGCTATATCAGAGAGGGGGAGTCGCAAAAATGGGGGGACTGTCATTACTTGAATAGTGGGGGGATCATGTCGTGTGTGCCGAAGCCAGGCAAGCCATTGAACTACACGAATAGTAGTATAGAGGCACAAGTTTACATAATGGAACATTACTATCATCCTTTTCTGCTCTCCAAATTACCTGGGATTTCTCTTTCTGCATAGTCTGAGAGATCGCTCCCTTGTTGCTTAAACTCGACAAATCGCTGAAGATAGCGAGACGTGGGATTGCGCGTGTTGGGCGCTTCCCAGTAAAGATTTCCTTCGAGGTCTGTTCCGATCAGGACACGCTTGCGCCATGGAAGACGCGCCGACTTCCACGCAAGCGATAGACGCTGCAAAAGTGATTGGCGCGGAAGCATCGATCCTACAAAGTTGTTATAGAGAAGAGATCGAGCGAAGCTAATGCCAACCTAAACCCAGAGGATAATAAAGGATTCATAGGGGCTGTCTAAATTTTGAGTTTGGATGAGTGGCTTGAGTCCTTGGGCAATTTCACGCTCCTCACAAGTGCGGGTTTCTTGCGTTCACAAGAATACCATGTCTGAGAAAGAAGCGCAAGCCCTCATCGCCAAAGCCGAGAAAAAGGCTAGTTCATTCAGTTGGTTCGGCGGTTCCGGGAAATATGAGGAGGCCGCAGAGCTGTACTGCAAAGCAGCGAACCAATTTAAACTTGCCAAGCGATGTAATTATCATTTTATTGGGGAAAGGGAGTTGAGCGGTTTTCCAACCCGCCTTCCCCAGTAATGAGACGAACAGAGCTAAACGGGTATATTGGATTGAATGTGTAGGGCAGGAAGCGGGGCAAGCATTTTGCAAAGCATCGGAAATGCTGCTCCAGAACAAGGAGGTCGATGAAGCCGCATCAAGCCTGATCGATGCTGCGCGATGTTTTAAGAAGTGCAGCCCAGAGGGTACATTTCCCCTCCTTCCAGAGAAACTATTCCCCTAATATGGACTCAATGATTGTATTGATTTTCAGATGCCATCAGCTCCCTCCGAAAGGCCATCGAAATCATGACGGACAAAGGCCGTTTCAACGCGGCCGCAAATCACCAAAAAGAAATCGCAGAGATTTACGAGTCCGATCTGGTTGATCTGCAGCGTGCGATGGACGCTTATGAGATTGCTGCAGATTGGTACGCTGGAGAGGAGCGTCCCGCGTAAATAGATTTAATGAGACGTTTACATGATTTTGCAGGGATAGCTAATCCATTCTCTTTCTCCCTCCCGTTCTACTCCATTACTCTAGAGTTGCCAACAGTTGCTGGCTTAAAGTTGCCCATTTTGCCGCCCAGCTCGAGCAATATGACAAAGCCATCGAGCGATTTGAGCAGGTTGCCAATGCGAGTGTCGACAATCAGCTGACCCGCTGGTCCCTGAAGGACTATTTCCTCAAGGCCGGGCTCTGTCATCTTTGCTTGGGAGATGCGGTCGGAACCCAGCGGGCTATTGAGAGGTACTGCGACATGGATGTGACCTTTGGGAGCACGCGGGAGTGCCAATTTTTGCAGTCCATACTCGAGGCCTATGAGGCGGGCGACGTAGAGATGTTCACCCAGAAAGTGTTCGAGTTCGACCAGCTCATGAAGCTGGACAACTGGAAGACAACCGTGTTGTTGCGAATCAAGAGGAGTATCTCTGAGGAGCCCGCATTGACGTAGACAGCATTTTTCTTTTTACTCGTCCTCATCCCTCCCGTCCTATTCTCATTTCTTCTGTTTTTTATCCTTTCCCCCTTTTATTCTTCCTATGTTCTCCTCTTTTACTGTCTCACTTTCTTGTTTGCCGCTTATCCTCCAATAGAAAGAAAGTTTTGTAGCATAGTGCTCCTGGTCCACCCAAGTGGGGCCTTTAGCGGAGAGAGGGAGGGAGGAAGGGAGTGCGAGATGACTTCAAAGCGATTACTAATTTTCATTTTTATAAATATATTTAAACAAGAAAAGATAAAGAAAAAGTAGGGGGAAAAAGAAAAGAAAAGAAAAGAAATATAAGTATCCAAAGAGAAAACAAAAGTATTAAAAGAAAAAAGAAAAGAAAATCCCATATAAAAAATTATCAATCAAAAACACTAACAAAAAGGTTTCGGCATAGACGAGTCACCTGTGGATGAGGGAGCACCGGAAGGTGGCCGTGGATGCGAACCTACGACGTTGGGTAATCGTGCACCTGCAGAATTGGAGGGGAATTGCGAGGGCATGTCTGTTGAAGGGGCATGTCGCCAGTCTAAGACAGAGAAATCGAGAGGGTTAGGAAAAAGGGGGGGGCCTAGACGAGAACATAAAGGCGCTAGAAACGATACCCCAAAGGTTGAAATTGGCGCTTGAACCATTCTCGTACATCATGCCATGGTGATATCCATGCATATTCATCATATCGCCTAATAGAATACATACAGTTGCTAGGGGTGAAAAACCCGATCACAAAGAACCGATGAAAAAAGGTTAATGCTCTAACCTCTTGCTCCAGGAGAACCTCCAAATAGGCCTCCCGAAAACAGGGAAGTCGATCCCTCCTCAATCGTGTGCAGACCTTGGGCAGGAGGCAGGCTTTGTCTCCGGATGGCTGCCTCCCTCGCCCCTGCCCCGACTCCAACCCCAACCCCAAGCGGGAGACCAAGAAGTGCTGGATTTGCTCCGACCATTAGCTCCGGAGCCTCTCCGTAGGGTAAGTTCCCGGGCGAGAGCAGGGCCTGCTCTACCGCTGTTGCCATGGACGCAGCATTGGAGCCGCTGCGGGGCCGCTGGATGGGCGCCGGTCGCGAGGGAGCCTTTCCGCTCCTCAAAAGAACCCCAACATCCTCATGGGTTTGGGACCGCCGTCTCTCGTGGCCGATGGGCGTTGCACCACCACTCACCGAGGCCGCTCCGCCCATGATGCCAACCCCCTGTAAGTGGGGCGGCATCATGGCCGGATGAGCGGGATAAGACGAGCCATAGACCTGGTTTGAGGGCGCTGCAAGGGGTGTGTTTGCAAGCGAGGCGGCAGGAGACCCCACCATCCCCAACATGGGGTGGGAGACGGTGGAGGCTGGCCCACCAGCGGTAACGGTGGAGGAGGCGTTGATAAATGGACTTGACCCGCCCAAATGAGGGTGTGCCCTCGGGCCCAGCTGTGGTGGCTGGATTCCTGGTTGCCCGGCGCCAACTACTCCTGCTCCAGCAGGTGCTCCCTGTTGATGTGGTTGCGGTGGCGGTGGAGGCGGTGCCATTGGAGCATATGGACTAACCCCCAGTGAGAGCGGCATGCCCTGGTTCAATAAATTAAAGAAGTTGCCCTGGGGCTGCTGTTGCGGCGGCTGTGGTGGAGGGTGAGCATGGGGGGGTAAGGGGTGGTGCATCGCGGCGGGAGAGTGCAGGCCTGGGGGAGGCAGCTTATTTTTCAGGTCGGTCATCAGCGGGATCCCTTGGTTGACATTAAGATTGGAGGGGGGAGATGATAGAGAGGCGGGATCGAAAGCAGAGGAAGCGGGTGCACTAATTGCACGAGATTGTGCGTTTAGCGGGGAGGAGAACGTGGATTTGCCGGGGGAGAGAAGAGACTCATAGGTCATAGCCGTTGGGGCGGGAGGCGTTGCTGCTGATGCTTGAGTGCCAGCCGGCGAGGATGCAGTGGCCGGATCGAGAACGGATGCCGCTAGAGAAGCCAGTAGGGAATCCGGAGAGAGAGTAGTCGGCTCGGGCTGTATCGGAGGCATTGGTGGCTCGGTAGGTGGGTTTGGGTGCTTGGTTTCGTCTGGTACAACGGGTTCCACCGTCGTGGATGCCACCCCCTCTTGCCTCTCTTTTTCAGAGGCCAGCTTCTCTGCTGCCGCCAATTTTTCTTTCTGCTCCTGCTCTGCCAATTTTTGCTTCTCTCGCTCCTCTCGCTCCTTTCTCTCTTTCTCCTGCTGCTTTCGTTCTCGCTCTTCTCGTAGCTTCCGCTCTTTCTCCTCTCGCATTTTACGGTCTGACTCCTCCTTTTCTTTTCTTTTCCGCTCTCTTTCCGCTTCGAGCTCGCGCTGCCTTTGTCGCTTCTCTTCCTCTTTCCGTAAACGCTCCTCTTCTTTTCGTCGTTTTTCTT